>NW_027138969.1:0-300000 GCF_035084215.1 Heptranchias perlo | reverse complement strand
TAATTCAACATTTTTATTGATTATATACATAATTCAATAGTTTAATTTATAATGAATTGTTTAATTTATTACATAAATCATTCAAAAATTTAATTTATAATGAATTGTTTGATTTATTATATAAATAATTCAAGTGATTATTTTAGAATGAATTTTTCAATTTATTATAAAAATAATTCAAGGTTTAATTTATAAGATAAATAATTCAATAGTTTAATTTATTATATAAATAATTCAATAGTTTAATTTATAATGAATTGTTTAATTTATTTTATAAATAATTGAACTGAATATTTCAAAATAAATTGATTGATTTATTATAAAAATAATTCAAAGTTAAATTTATTACATAAATAATTCAATAGATTAATTTATAATGAATTGTTTAATTTATTATGTAAATAATTCAAGTGATTATTTTTTAAATGAATTGTTTAATTTATTATAAAAGTAATTCAACATTTAATTTATTATAGAAATAATTCAATAATTTAATTTATAATGAATTGTTTAATTTATTATATAAATAATTCAAGTGATTATTTTTAAATCAATTCTTTAATTTATTATAAAAATAATTCAAAGTATGTTTTATTATATAAATTATTCTATCGTTTAATTTATTACATAAATAATTCAACAGTTTAATTTAAGACAATTGTTTCATTTATTATAAAAATAATTCAAGGTTTAATTTATTATATAAATAATTTAAGTTTTAATTTATTATGTAAATAATTCAATAGTTTAATTTATAATGAATTGTTTAATTTATTATATAAATAATTCAAGTGATTATTTTAAAATCAATTCTTTAATTTATTATAAAAATAATTCAAAGTATGTTTTATTATATAAATTATTCTATCGTTTAATTTATTACATAAATAATTCAACAGTTTAATTTAAGACAATTGTTTCATTTATTATAAAAATAATTCAAGGTTTAATTTATTATATAAATAATTTAAGTTTTAATTTATTATGTAAATAATTCAATAGTTTAATTTATAATGAATTGTTTAATTTATTATATAAATTATTCAAGTGATTATTTTAAAATGAATTGTTTAATTTATTATAAAATGATACAAAGATTATTTTATGATATAAATAATTCTATAGTTTAATTTATTATATAAATAATTCAACAGTTTAATTTATAATGAATTTTTTAATTTATTATATAAATAATTCAAGTGATTATTTTAAAATGAATTGTTTAATTTATTATGAATATAATTCAAAGTTTATTTTGTCATAAATAATTCAATAGTTTAATTTATAATGAATTGTTTAATTTATTGTATAAATAATTCAAGTGATTATTTTAAAATGAATTGTTTAATTTATTATAAAAATAATTCAAATTTTATTAATTTTTAAAATAATTCAACATTTTTATTGATTATATACATAATTCAATAGTTTAATTTATAATGAATTGTTTAATTTATTACATAAATCATTCAAAAATTTAATTTATAATGAATTGTTTGATTTATTATATAAATAATTCAAGTGATTATTTTAAAATGAATTGTTTAATTTATTATGAATATAATTCAAAGTTTATTTAATGATATATATAATTCAATAGTTTAATTTATTATATAAATAATTCAATAGTTTAATTCATAACAAATTCTTTAATTTATTATATTAATAATTCAAGTGATTATTTTAAAATGCATTGCTCAATTTATTGTAAATGTAATTCAAAGTTTATTTTGTCATAAATAATTCAATAGTTTAATTTATAATGAATTGTTTAATTTATTGTATAAATAATTCAAGTGATTATTTTAAAATGAATTGTTTAATTTATTATAAAAATAATTCAAATTTTATTAATTTTTAAAATAATTCAACATTTTTATTGATTATATACATAATTCAATAGTTTAATTTATAATGAATTGTTTAATTTATTACATAAATCATTCAAAAATTTAATTTATAATGAATTGTTTGATTTATTATATAAATAATTCAAGTGATTATTTTAGAATGAATTTTTAAATTTATTATGAAAATAATTCAAGGTTTAATTTATAAGATAAATAATTCAATAGTTTAATTTATTATATAAATAATTCAATAGTTTAATTTATAATGAATTGTTTAATTTATTTTATAAATAATTGAACTGAATATTTCAAAATAAATTGATTGATTTATTATAAAAATAATTCAAAGTTAAATTTATTACATAAATAATTCAATAGATTAATTTATAATGAATTGTTTAATTTATTATGTAAATAATTCAAGTGATTATTTTTTAAATGAATTGTTTAATTTATTATAAAAGTAATTCAACATTTAATTTATTATAGAAATAATTCAATAATTTAATTTATAATGAATTGTTTAATTTATTATATAAATAATTCAAGTGATTATTTTTAAATCAATTCTTTAATTTATTATAAAAATAATTCAAAGTATGTTTTATTATATAAATTATTCTATCGTTTAATTTATTACATAAATAATTCAACAGTTTAATTTAAGACAATTGTTTCATTTATTATAAAAATAATTCAAGGTTTAATTTATTATATAAATAATTTAAGTTTTAATTTATTATGTAAATAATTCAATAGTTTAATTTATAATGAATTGTTTAATTTATTATATAAATTATTCAAGTGATTATTTTAAAATGAATTGTTTAATTTATTATAAAATGATACAAAGATTATTTTATGATATAAATAATTCTATAGTTTAATTTATTATATAAATAATTCAACAGTTTAATTTATAATGAATTTTTTAATTTATTATATAAATAATTCAAGTGATTATTTTAAAATGAATTGTTTAATTTATTATGAATATAATTCAAAGTTTATTTTGTCATAAATAATTCAATAGTTTAATTTATAATGAATTGTTTAATTTATTGTATAAATAATTCAAGTGATTATTTTAAAATGAATTGTTTAATTTATTATAAAAATAATTCAAATTTTATTAATTTTTAAAATAATTCAACATTTTTATTGATTATATACATAATTCAATAGTTTAATTTATAATGAATTGTTTAATTTATTACATAAATCATTCAAAAATTTAATTTATAATGAATTGTTTGATTTATTATATAAATAATTCAAGTGATTATTTTAGAATGAATTTTTAAATTTATTATAAAAATAATTCAATGTTTAATTTATAAGATAAATAATTCAATAGTTTAATTTATTATATAAATAATTCAATAGTTTAATTGATAATGAATTGTTTAATTTATTTTATAAATAATTGAACTGATTATTTCAAAATAAATTGATTGATTTATTATAAAAATAATTCAAAGTTAAATTTATTGTATAAATAATTCAATGGATTAATTTATAATGAATTGTTTGATTTATTATGTAAATAATTCAAGTGATTATTTTTTAAATGAATTGTTTAATTTATTATAAAAGTAATTCAACATTTAATTTATTATAGAAATAATTCAATAATTTAATTGATAATGAATTGTTTAATTTATTATATAAATAATTCAAGTGATTATTTTTAAATCAATTCTTTAATTTATTATAAAAATAATTCAAAGTTTGTTTTATTATATAAATTATTCTATCGTTTAATTTATTACATAAATAATTCTACAGTTTAATTTATGACGAATTGTTTAATTTATTATGAAAATAATTCAAGGTTTAATTTATTATATAAATAATTCAACGTTTAATTTATTATATAAATAATTCAATAGTTTAATTTATAATGAATTGTTTAATTTATTATATAAATAATTCAAGTGATTATTTTAAATTGAATTGTTTAATTTATTATTAAAATAATTCAAAGTTTAATTTTTTATATCAATAATGCACTAGATTAATTTATTATATAAATAATTCAAGTGACTATTTTAAAATTAATTGTTTAATTTATTATAAAAATAATTCAAAGTTTAATTTATTATATAAACAATCCAATAGTTTAATTTATTATATAAATAATACAACAGTTTAATTGCTAATGAAATGTTTAATTTATTTTCTGAATAATTCTGGTGATTATTTCAAAATGATTTGTTTAAATTTTTTTTTAAAAATTCAAAGTTTAATTTATTATACAAATAATTCAATAGTTTAATTTATTCTATAAATAATTCAATAGTTTAATTTATAATGAATTGTTTAATTTATTATAAATATAATTCAAAGATTATTTTATGATATAAATTATTCTATAGTTTAACTTATTATATACATAATTCAACAGTTTAATTTATAATGAATTGTTTAATTTATTAAATGAATAATTCTGGTGATTATTTTAAAATGAGTTGTTTAATTTTATATAAAATAATTCAAAGTTTAATTTATTGTAAAAATAATACAATTGTTTAATTTATTCTATAAATAATTCAATAGTTCAATTGATAATGAATTGTTTAATTTATTACATAAATAATACAAGTGATTATTTTAAAATGAATTGATTAATTATTATTAAAATGATTCAAAGTTTAATTTTTTATATCAATAATGCACTAGTTTAATTTATTATATAAATAATTCAAGTGACTATTTTAAAATGAATTGATTATTTTATTATAAAAATAATTCAAAGTTTAATTTATCATATAAACAATGCAATAGATTAATTTATCATATAAATCATTCAATAGTTTAATTTGTAATGAATTGTTTAACTTATTATATGAATAATTCAAGTGATTATTTTAAAATGAATTGTTTAATTTATTACAAAAATAATTCAATGTTTAATTTATTATACAAATAATTCAGTGGTTTAAATTATTATATGAATAATTCAATAGTTTAATTTGTTAAATGAATAATTCAATAGATTAATTGATAATGAAATGTTAAATTTATTACGTATATAATTCAAGTGATTATATTAAAAAGAATTGTATAATTTGTTATAAAAATAATTCAAACTTTAATTTATTATGCAAATAATTCAATAGTTTAATTTATTAAACAAATAATTCAATAGTTTAATTTATAATGAATTGTTTCAATTATTATACAAATAATTCAAGTGATTATTTTAAAATGAATTGTTTAATTTATTATAAATGTAATTCAAAGTTTATTGTGTTGTACAAATAATTCAATAGATTAGTCGATTATATAAATAATTCAATAGTTTAAATTATTAACAATTGTTTACTTTATTATATAAATAATTCAAGTGATTATTTTAAAATCAATTGATTAAATTATTATAAAAATAATTCAAAGCTAAATTTATTTTATAAATAATTGATCTGATTATTTTAAAATGAATTGTTTAATTTATTATAAAAATAATTCAAAGTTCAATTCATTATATAAATAATTCAATAATTTAATTGATTATATCAAAAATTCCATAGGTTAATTTATAATGAATTGTTTAATTTATGATGTAAATAATTCAACAGCTTAAATTATAATGAATAGTTTAATTTATTTTATCAATAATTCAAGTGATTATTTTAAAATGAATTGTTTAATTTATTGTATAAATATTTCAATAGTTTAACTTATAATGAATTGTTTAATTTATTGTACAAATAATTCAATAATTTAATTTATAATGACTTGTTTAATTTTTGTAAGGGGAATAGACAGGCGTTTCTGCGGACGCAACCGAGACTCCAGGATGGTATGTTGCCTCCCTGGTGCAAGGGTCAAGGATGTCTCGGAGCGGCTGCAGGACATTCTGGAGGGGGAGGGTGAACAGCCAGTTGTCGTGGTGCATATAGGCACCAACGATATAGGTAAAAAACAGGATGAGGTCCTACAAGCTGAATTTAGGGAGTTAGGAGTTAAACTAAAGAGTAGGACCTCAAAGGTAGTAATCTCAGGATTGCTACCAGTGCCACGGGCTAGTCAGAGTAGGAATGACAGGATAGCTAAGATGAATACGTGGCTTGAGAGATGGTGCAAGAGGGAGGGATTCAAATTCCTGGGCCATTGGAACCGGTTCTGGGGGAGGTGGGACCAGTACAAATTGGACGGTCTGCATCTGGGCAGGACTGGAACCAATGTCCTAGGGGGAGTGTTTGCTAGTGCTGTTGGGGAGGGTTTAAACTAATGTGGCAGGGGGATGGGAACCGATGCAGGAAGTCAGTGGGAAATAAAGTGGTGACAGAAACAAAAGGCAGTAAGGGAGAGTGTACAGAACATGACCGGACAGATGGTCTGAGAAAGCAGGGCAAAGACCAAGGGAAGACTAGATTAAACTGCATTTATTTCAATGCAAGAAGTCTGATGGGCAAGGCAGATGAACTCAGGGCATGGATGGGTACATGGGACTGGGATGTTATAGCTATTACTGAAACATGGCTAAGGGAGGGGCAGGACTGGCAGCTCAATGTTCCAGGGTACAGATGCTATAGGAAAGATAGAGCAGGAGGTAAGAGAGGAGGGGGAGTTGCGTTCTTGATTAGGGAGAACATCACGGCAGTAGTGAGAGGGGATATATCCGAGGGTTCGCCCACTGAGTCCATATGGGTAGAACTGAAAAATAAGAAGGGAGAGATCACTTTGATAGGATTGTACTACAGACCCCCAAATAGTCAACGGGAAATTGAGGAGCAAATATGTAAGGAGATTACAGACAGCTGCAAGAAAAATAGGGTGGTAATAGTAGGGGACTTTAACTTTCCCAACATTGACTGGGACAGCCATAGCATTAGGGGCTTGGATGGAGAGAAATTTGTTGAGTGTATTCAGGAGGAATTTCTCATTCAGTATGTGGATGGCCCGACTAGAGAGGGGGCAAAACTTGACCTCCTCTTGGGAAATAAGGAAGGGCAGGTGACAGAAGTGTTAGTGAGGGATCACTTTGGGACCAGTGATCATAATTCCAGTAGTTTTAAGATAGCTATGGAGAAGGATAGGTCTGGCCCAAAAGTTAAAATTCTAAATTGGGGAAAGGCCAATTTTGATGGTATTAGACAGGAACTTTCAGAAGTTGATTGGGAGAGTCTGTTGGCAGGCAAAGGGACGTCTGGTAAGTGGGAGGCTTTCAAAAGTGTGTTAACCAGGGTTCAGGGTAAGCACATTCCTTATAAAGTGAAGGGCAAGGCTGGTAGAAGTAGGGAACCTTGGATGACTCGGGAGATTGAGGCACTAGTCAAAAATAAGAAGGAGGCATATGACATGCATAGGCAGCTGGGATCAAGTGGATCCCTTGAAGAGTATAGAGATTGCCGGAGTAGAGTTAAGAGAGAAATCAGGAGGGCAAAAAGGGGATATGAGATTGCTTTGGCAGATCAGGCAAAGGTGAATCCAAAGAGCTTCTACAAATACATAAAGGGCAAAAGGGTAACTAGGGAGAGAGTAGGGCCTCTTAAGGATCAACAAGGTCATCTATGTGCGGAACCACAAGAGATGGGTGAGATCCTGAATGAATATTTCACATCGGTATTTACGGTTGAGAAAGGCATGGATGTTAGGGAACTTGGGGAAATAAATAGTGATGTCTTGAGGAGTGTACATATTACAGAGAGGGAGGTGCTGGAAGTCTTAACGCGCATCAAGGTAGATAAATCTCCGGGACCTGATGAAATGTATCCCAGGACGTTATGGGAGGTTAGGGAGGAAATTGCGGGTCCCCTAGCAGAGATATTTGAATCATCCACCGCTACAGGTGAGGTGCCTGAAGATTGGAGGGTAGCAAATGTTGTGCCTTTGTTTAAGAAGGGCGGCAGGGAAAAGCCTGGGAACTACAGACCAGTGAGCCTGACATCTGTAGTGGGTAAGTTGTTAGAGGGTATTCTGAGGGACAGAATCTACAGGCATTTGGAGAGGCAGGGACTAATTAGGAACAGTCAGCATGGTTTTGTGAGAGGAAAATCATGTCTCACGAATTTGATTGAGTTTTTTGAAGGGGTAACCAAGAAGATAGATGAGGGCTGTGCAGTAGACGTGGTCTACATGGACTTCAGCAAAGCATTTGACAAGGTACCGCATGGTAGGTTGTTACATAAGGTTAAATCTCATGGGATCCAAGGTGAGGTAGCCAATTGGATACAAAATTGGCTTGACGACAGAAGACAGAGGGTGGTTGTCGAGGGTTGTTTTTCAAACTGGATGCCTGTGTCCAGCGGTGTGCCTCAGGGATCGGTGCTGGGTCCGCTGTTATTTGTTATTTATATTAATGATTTGGATGAGAATTTAGGAGGCATGGTTAGTAAGTTTGCAGATGACACCAAGATTGGTGGCATTGTGGACAGTGAAGAAGGTTATCTAGGATTGCAACGGGATCTTGATAAATTGGGCCAGTGGGCCGATGAATGGCAGATGGAGTTTAATTTAGATAAATGTGAGGTGATGCATTTTGGTAGATCGAATCGGGCCAGGACCTACTCCGTTAATGGTAGGGCGTTGGGGAGAGTTATAGAACAAAGAGATCTAGGAGTACAGATTCATAGCTCCTTGAAAGTGGAGTCACAGGTGGATAGGGTGGTGAAGAAGGCATTCAGCATGCTTGGTTTCATTGGTCAGAACATTGAATGCAGGAGTTGGGATGTCTTGTTGAAGTTGTACAGGGCATTGGTGAGGCCACACTTGGAGTACTGTGTACAGTTCTGGTCACCCTATTATAGAAAGGATATTATTAAACTAGAAAGAGTGCAGAAAAGATTTACTAGGATGCTACCGGGACTTGATGGTTTGACTTACAGGGAGAGGTTAGACAGACTGGGACTTTATTCCCTGGAGAGTAGGAGGTTAAGGGGTGATCTTATAGAAGTCTATAAAATAATGAGGGGCATAGATAAGGTCGATAGTCAAAATCTTTTCCCAAAGGTAGGGGAGTCTATAACGAGGGGGCACAGATTTAAGGTGAGAGGGGAGAGATACAAAAGGATCCAGAGGGGCAATTTTTTCACTCAAAGGGTGGTGAGTGTCTGGAACGAGCTGCCAGAGGCAGTAGTAGAGGCGGGTACAATTTTGTCTTTTAAAAAGCATTTGGACAGTTACATGGGGAAGATGGGTATCGAGGGATATGGGCCAAGTGCAGGCAATTGGGACTAGCTTAGTGGTATAAACTGGGCGACATGGACATGTTGGGCCGAAGGGCCTGTTTCCATGTTGTAACTTCTATGATTCTATGATTCTATAATTAATAATGAATAGTTTAATTTATTTTATAAATAATTCAAAGTTTAATTTATTATAAAAATAATTCATTGTTTAATTAATTAAAAATATAATTCAAAGTTTAATATGATATATAAATAATTCAATAGTTAAATCTTTGATGAATGATTTAATTTATTTTATAAATAATTCAAGTGATTATTTTAAAATGAATTGTTTAATTTATTTTATAAATAATTCTTGTGATTATTTTAAAAGGAATTGTTTAATTTATTATAAAAATAATTCATAGTTTAATTAATTAAATAAATAATTCAAAGTTTAATTGATTGTACAAATAATTAAATAGTTTAATTTATCATATAAATGATTCAATAGTTTAATTTATAATGAATTGTTTATTTTATTATATAAATATTTCAAGTGATCATTTTAAAATGAAATAATTCATGTGATTATTTTTAAAGGAATTGGTTCATTTAATACAAAAATAATTCAAAGTTTAATTTATTATAAAAATAATTCAAAGTTGAATTAATTAAAAAAATAATTCAAAGTTCAATATAATATGTAAATAATTCAATAGTTTAGTTTATAATTAATTGTTTAATTTATTGTATAAATAATTCAATAGTTTAATTTATAAGAATTCTTTGATTTATTTTATAAATAATTCAAGTGATTATTTTAAAATGAATTGTTAATTTAGTATAAAAATAATTCAAATTTTAAATGTATTATATAAATAATGCAATATTTTAATTTATTATACAAATAATTCAATAGTTTAAATTATAATGAATTGTTTAATTTATTATAAAAATATTTCAAAATTTAATTTATTACATGAATAATTCAATAGTTTAATTTATAATGAATTGTTTAATGTATCATATGAATAATTCAACAGTTTAATTTATTATAAAAATAATTCAAAGTTTAATTTATGATATGAATAATTAAATAGTTTAATTTATTTTATAAATAATTGAATAGTTTAATTTATAATGAATTGTTTAATTTATTATTTAAATAATTCAATAGTTTAATTTTTAATTAATTGATTAATTTATTTTATAAATAATTCAAGTGATTATTTTAAAATGAATTGTTAAATTTATTACAAAAATAATTCAAATTTTAATATATTATACAAATAATTCATTAGTTTAATTTATAATGAATTCTTTAATTTATTTTATAAATAATTCATGTAATTATTTTAAAATGAATTGTTTAATTTAGTATAAAAATAATTCAAATTTAAATTTAATATATAAATAATGCAATAGTTTAATTTATTATATAAATAATTCAATTATTTAATTTATAATCAATTGTTTAATTTATTACATAAATAATTCAAGTGATTATTTTTTAAATGAATTGGTTAATTTATTATAAAATTTATTCAAAGTTTAATATATTATAAAAATAATTCATAGTTTAATTAATTTTAAAAGTAGTTCAATGTTTAATATGATATAAAAATAATCAATTGTTTAATTCATAATTAATTGTTTAATTTATTGTATAACTAATTCAATACTTTAATTAATAATGAATTGTTTACTTTATTACATAAATAATTCATGTGATTATTTGAAAATGAATTGTTTGATTTATAATGCAAATAATTCAAAGTTTAATTTATGTCATGAATAATTCAATAGTTTAATTTATAATGAATTGTTTAATTTATTATAAAATTAATTCAAAGTTTAATTTATTATAAAATTAATTCATAGTTTAATTAATTAAAAAAATAATTCAATGTTTGATATGATATATAAGTAATTCAATTATTTAATTTATAAATAATTGTTTAATTTATTGTATCAATAATTCACTAGCTTAATTAATAATGAATTGTTTAGTTTATTACATAAATAATTCAAGTGATTATTTTGAAATGAATTGTTCAATTTAGTATAAAAATAATTCAAATTTTATTTTATTATATAAATAATTCAATAGTTTAATTTATTGTACAAATAATTCAAAAGTTTAATTAATAATGAATTGTTTCATGTATTTTATAAATAATTCAAGTGATTATTTTAAAATGAATTGTTTAATTTATCACAAAATAATTCAAAGTTTAATGTATTATATAAATAATGCAATAGTTTAATTTATTATGCAAATAATTCAATAGTTTAATTTAAAATGAATTGATTAATTTATTAAATAAATAATTCAAGTGATTATTTTAAAATGAATTGTTTAATTTATTATAAAAATAATTCAAAGTTTAATTAATTAAAAAAATAATTCAAAGTTTAATATAATATGTAAATAATTCAATAGTTTAGTTTATAATTAATTGTTTAATTTATTGTATAAGTAATTCAATAGTTTAATTAATAATGAATTGTTTAGTTTATTACATAAATAATTCAAGTGATTATTTTGAAATGAATTGTTTAATTTAGTATAAAAATAATTCAAATGTTATTTTATTATATAAATAATTCAAAAGTTTAATTTATTATACAAATAATTCAAAAGTTCAATTTATTATATAAATAATTCAATAGTTTAATTTTTAATGAATTGATTAATTTATTTTATAAATAATTTGTGATTATTTTAAAATGAATTGTTAAATTTATCACAAAAATAATTCAACTTTGAATATATTATACAAATAATTCAATAGTTTAATTTATAATGAATTGTTTAATTTATTATAAAATATTTCAAAGTTTAATTTATTACATGAATAATTCAATAGTTTAATTTATAATGAATTGTTTAATTTATCATATGAACAATTCAATAGTTTAATTTATATTGAATTGTTTAATTTATCATATAAATAATTCAACAGGTTAATTAATAATGAATTGTTTAATATATTTTATAAATAATTCATGTAATTATTTCAAAAGGAATTGTTTAATTTATTATAAAAAATATTCATCATTTGATTAATTAAAAAAATAATTCAAAGTTTAATATGATATATAAATAATTCAATAGTTTAGTTTATAATTAATTGTTTAATTTATTGTATAAATAATTGTATAGTTTAATTTATAATGAATTGTTCATTTTATTTTATAAATAATTCATGTGATTATTTTAAAATGAATTGTTTAATTTATTATAAAAATAATTCAAATTTAAATTTAATATATAAATAATGCAATAGTTTAATTTATTATACAAATAATTCAATAGTTTAATTTATAATGAATTGTTTAATTTATTAT
The DNA here is from genome assembly GCF_035084215.1 of Heptranchias perlo. Lineage (NCBI taxonomy): Eukaryota > Metazoa > Chordata > Chondrichthyes > Hexanchiformes > Hexanchidae > Heptranchias > Heptranchias perlo. The sequence continues at coordinate 287,681 of NW_027138969.1, read as the reverse complement.
ATGAATAATTCAAGTGATTATTTTAAAATGAATTGTTTAATTTATTATAAAATTAATTCAAAGTTTAATTTATTATAAAAATAATTCATAGTTTAATTAATTCTAAAAATATTTCAACGTTTAATATGATATATAAATAATTCAATTGTTTAATTCATAATTAATTGTTTAATTTATTGTATAAATATTTCAATAGTTTAATTAATAATGAATTGTTTACTTTATTACATAAATAATTCAAGTGATTATTTTAAAATGAATTGTTTAATTTAGTATGAAAATAATTCAAATTTTATTTTATTATATAAATAATTCAATAGTTTAATTTATTATGTAAATGATTCAATAGTTTAATTTATAATGAATTGATTAATTTATTAAATAAATAATTCAAGTGATTATTTTAAAATGAATTGTTTAATTTATTATAAAAATAATTCAAAGTTTAATTTATGACATGAATAATTCAATAGTTTAATTTATAATGAATTGTTTATTTTATTTTATAAATAATTCATGTGATTATTTTAAAATGAATTGTTTAAATTATTATAAAAATAATTCAAATTTAAATTTAATATATAAATAATGCAATAGTTTAATTTATTATACAAATAATTCAATAGTTTAATTTATAATGAATTGTTTAATTTATTATATGAATAATTCAAGTGATTATTTTAAAATGAATTGTTTATTTTATTATAAAAATAATTCAAAGTTTAATTTATAATGAATTGTTTATTTTATTTTATAAATAATTCATGTGATTATTTTAAAATGAATTATTTAAATTATTATAAAAATAATTCAAATTTAAATTTAATATATAAATAATGCAATAGTTTAATTTATTGTACAAATAATTCAATAGTTTAATTTATACATAAGAACATAAGAACATAAGAAATTGGAGCAGGAGTAGGCCAATCGGCCCCTCGAGCCTGCTCCGCCATTCAATAAGATCATGGCTGATCTGATCCCAACCACAAATCTAAAGAACACAAGAAGTCGGAGCAGGACCCGGCCACATAGCCCCTGGGCCCTCTCCGCCACCCACAGGGCATTGACCGATCCGAACTCAGCTTCATGTCCAATTTCCTGCCCGCTCCCCATAACCCCTAATTCCCTTTACTTCTAGGAAACTGTCTATTTCTGTTTTAAATTTATCTAATGATGTAGCTTCCACAGCTTCCTGGGGCAGCAAATTCCACAGACCTACCACCCTCTGAGTGAAGAAGTTTCTCCTCATCTCAGTTTTGAAAGAGCAGCCCCTTATTCTAAGATTATGCCCCCTAGTTCTAGTTTCACCCATCTTTGGGAACATCCTTACTGCATCCACCCGATCAAGACCCTTCACAATCTTATATGTTTCAATAAGATCGCCTCTCATTCTTCTGAACTCCAATGAGTAGAGTCCCAATCTACTCAACCTCTCCTCATATGTCCGCCCCCTCATCCCCGGGATTAACCGAGTGAACCTTCTTTGTACTGCCTCGAGAGCAAGTATGTCTTTTCTTAAGTATGGAGACCAAAACTGTATGCAGTATTCCAGGTGCGGTCTCACCAATACCTTATATAACTGCAGCAATACCTCCTTGTTTTTATATTCTATCCCCCTAGCAATAAAAGCCAACATTCCGTTGGCTTTCTTGATCACCTGCTGCACCTGCATACCAACTTTTTGATTTTCTTGCACTAGGACCCCCAGATCCCTTTGTACTGCAGTACTTTCCAGTCTCTCGCCATTAAGAAAATAACTTGCTCTCTGATTTTTCCTGTCAAAGTGCATAACCTCACATTTTCCAATATTATATTGCATCTGCCAAATCTCCGCCCACTCACCCAGCCTGTCTATATCCCCTTGCAGGTTTTTTATGTCCTCCTCACTCTCTACTTTCCCTCCCATCTTTGTATCATCTGCAAATTTTGATATGTTGCACTCGGTCCCCTCCTCCAAATCGTTAATATAGATTGTAAAGAGTTGGGGACCCAGCACCGACCCCTGTGGAACACCACTGGTTACTGGTTGCCAGTCCGAAAATGAACCATTTATCCCAACTCTCTGCTTCCTGTTTGATAACCAATCCTCCACCCATGCCAGAATATTACCCCCAATCCCGTGATTTTTTATCTTAAGTAATAATCTTTTATGTGGCACCTTGTCGAATGCCTTCTGGAAGTCTAAATACACTACGTCCACTGGTTCCCCTTTATCCACCCTATACGTTATATCCTCGAAGAACTCAAGCAAATTTGTCAGACATGACTTCCCCTTCATAAAGCCATGCTGACTTTGTCCTATTAAATTATGCTTATCTAAATGTTCCGTTACTGTCTCCTTAATAATAGACTCCAAAATTTTACCCACCACAGATGTTAAGCTAACTGGCCTATAATTTCCAGCCTTCTGCCTACTACCCTTTTTAAATAACGGTGTTACATTAGCAGTTTTCCAATCTGCCGGGACCTCTCCTGAGTCCAGGGAATTTTGGAAAACTATCACCAAAGCATCCACAATCCCTACTGCCACTTCCCTCAAGACCCTAGGATGGAAGCCATCAGGTCCAGGGGATTTATCCGCCTTGAGTCCCATTATTTTACTGAGTACCATCTCTTGAGTGATTTTAATCGTATTTAGCTCCTCCCCCCCGAGAGTCCCCTGTTTGTCCAGTGTTGGGATATTCTTAGTGTCCTCTACTGTAAAGACTGAAACAAAATATTTGTTCAGCATTTTTGCCATCTCCATGTTTCCCACCATTAATTTCCCGGTCTCATCCTCTAAGGGACCTATGTTTGCCTCAGCCACCCTTTTTCTTTTTATATAACTATAGAAACTCTTGCTATCTGTTTTTATGTTTTTTGCTAATTTCTTTTCATAATCTAACTTCCCTTTCTTAATCAATCCTTTAGTTACTTTTTGCTGTCTTTTGAAGAATTCCCAATCTTCTATCCTCCCACTAAGTTTGGCTACCTTATATGTCCTTGTTTTTAGTCGGATACTATCCTTGATTTCTTTACTTAGCCACGGGTGGCTGTCATTTCTTTTACACCCTTTTTTCCTCAGTGGAATATATTTATTTTGAAAGTTGTAAAATAACTCCCTAAATGAACACCACTGCTCATGTACCGTCTTACCCTTTAATCTATTTTCCCAGTCCACTTTAATCAATTCCGCTCTCATACCATCATAGTCTCCTTTATTCAAGCTCAGTACGCTTGTTTGAGAATCAACCTTCTCACCCTCTAATTGGATATGGAATTCAACCATGTTGTGGTCGCTCGTTCCAAGGGGATCCTTAACTAGGACATTATTAATTAATCCTGACTCATTACACAGGACCAGGTCCAAGGTTGCATGCCCCCTTGTAGGATCAGTTACATACTGCTCAAGAAATCCATCCCTGATGCACTCAATGAACTCGTCCTCAAGGCTGCTCTGCCCAATTTGATTTGTCCAGTTAATATGATAATTAAAATCCCCCATAATTATGGCTGTTCCCTTATTACATGCCCCGACTATCTCCTGATTAATACTTCTTCCAGCAGAGTTGCAACTATTAGGAGGCCTATATACTACGCCCACTAATGTTTTTTTTCCCTTATTATTCCTTATCTCCACCCAAACTGTTTCATTATCTTGATGCTTTGTCCCAATATCATTTCTCTGTATTACAGTGATTCCTTCCTTTATTAACATAGCCACCCCACCTCCCCTTCCTTCCTGCCTGTCCTTCCTGATTGTTAAATACCCTGGCATATTTAATTCCCAGTCGTTGTCACCCTGCAGCCATGTTTCTGTAATGGCCACAAGATCATACCCATACGTGGTTATTTGTGCCGTTAACTCGTCCATTTTATTACGAATGCTACGTGCATTCAGATAAAGAACTTTCAAATCTGTTTTGTGACGCTTAGTTCCTGCTTTTTCCTTTTTTAACACTTTACCTATTACTCCATACCTTCTGTCCCTTCCTGTTACGCTTTCCTCTCTCTCCCTGCTCAGGTTCCCAACCCCCTGCCACTTTAGTTTAAACCCTCCCCAACAGCACTAGCAAACACTCCTCCTAGGACAGCGGTCCCGGCCCTGCCCAGGTGCAGACCGTCCGGTTTGTACTGGTCCCACCTCCCCCAGAACCGTTTCCAGTGTCCCAGGAATTTGAATCCCTCCCCCTTGCACCATTCCTCTAGCCACGTATTCATTTGAAATATCCTCCTATTTCTACTCTGACTAGCACGTGGCACTGGCAGCAATCCTGAGATTACTACCTTTGAGGTCCTATTTTTTAATTTACCTCCTAACTCCCTATATTCTGCTTTTAGGACCTCATCCCCTTTTTTACCTATATCGTTGGTGCCTATGTGCACCACGACAGCTGGCTGTTCGCCCTCCCCCTCCAAAATGTTCTGTAGCCGCTCCGAGACATCCTTGATCCTTGCACCAGGGAGGCAACACACCATCCTGGAGTCTCGGTTGCGGCCGCAGAAACGCCTATAAATTGTTTAATTTATTATATGAATAATTCAAGTGATTATTTTAAAATGAATTGTTTAATTTATTATAAAATTAATTCAAAGTTTAATTTATTATAAAAATAATTCATAGTTTAATTCATTCTAAAAATATTTCAACGTTTATTATGATATATAAATAATTCAATTGTTGAATTCATAATTAATTGTTTAATTTATTGTATAAATAATTCAATAGTTTAATTAATAATGAATTGTTTACTTTATTACATAAATAATTCAAGTGATTATTTTAAAATGAATTGTTTAATTTAGTATGAAAATAATTCAAATTTTATTTTATTATATAAATAATTCAATAGTTTAATTTATTATGTAAATAATTCAATAGTTTAATTTATAATGAATTGATTAATTTATTAAATAAATAATTCAAGTGAATATTTTGAAATGAATTGTTTAATTTATTATAAAAATAATTCAAAGTTTAATTTATGACATCAATAATTCAAGAGTTTAATTTATAATGAATTGTTTAATTTATTATATGAATAATTCAATAGTTTAATTAATAATGAATTGCTAATTTATTATAAAATTAATTCAAAGTTTAATTTATTATAAAAATAATTCATAGTTTAATTTATTAAATAAATAATTCAAAATTTAATTTATTATATAAATCATTCAATAGTTTAATTTATTATAAAAATAATTCATAGTTTAATTTATTAAATAAATAATTCAAAATTTAATTTATTATATAAATCATTCAATAGTTTAATTTATTATATAAATAATTCAATAGTTTAATTTATAATGAATTGTTTAATTTATTATATGAATAATTCAATAGTTTAATTAACAATGAATTGTTTAATATATTTTATAAATAATTCATGTGATTATTTTTAAATGAATTGTTTCATTTATTATAAAAATAATTCAAAGTTTAATATATGATATGAATAATTAAATAGTTTAATTTATTGTATAAATAATTAAATAGTTTAATTTATAATGAATTGTTTAATTTATTATTTAAATAATTCAATCCTTTAATTTTTAATTAATTGATTAATTTATTTTATCAATAATTCAAGTGATTATTTTAAAATGAATTGTTAAATTTATTACAAAAATAATTCAAATTTAAATTTAATATATAAATAATGCAATAGTTTAAATTATTATACAAATAATTCAATAGTTTAATTTATAATGAATTGTTTAATTTATTATATGAATAATTCAAGTGATTATTTTAAAATGAATTGTTTAATTTATTATAAAATTAATTCAAAGTTTAATTTATTATAAAAATAATTCATAGTTTAATTAATTCTAAAAATAGTTCAACGTTTAATATGATATATAAATAATTCAATTGTTTAATTCATAATTAATTGTTTAATTTATTGTATAAATAATTCAATAGTTTAATTAATAATGAATTGTTTACTTTATACATAAATAATTCAAGTGATTATTTTAAAATGAATTGTTTAATTTAGTATGAAAATAATTCAAATTTTATTTTATTATATAAATAATTCAATAGTTTAATTTATTATGTAAATAATTCAATAGTTTAATTTAAAATGAATTGATTAATTTATTAAATAAATAATTCAAGTGATTATTTTGAAATGAATTGTTTAATTTATTATAAAAATAATTCAAAGTTTAATTTATGACATCAATAATTCAAGAGTTTAATTTATAATGAATTGTTTAATTTATTATATGAATAATTCAATAGTTTAATTAATAATGAATTGCTAATTTATTATAAAATTAATTCAAAGTTTAATTTATTTTAAACATAATTCATAGTTTAATTTATTAAATAAATTATTCAAAATTTAATTTATTATATAAATCATTCAATAGTTTAATTTATTATATAAATAATTCAATAGTTTAATTTATAATGAATTGTTTAATTTATTATTTAAATAATTCAATCCTTTAATTTTTAATTAATTGATTAATTTATTTTATAAATAATTCAAGTGATTATTTTAAAATGAATTGTTAAATTTATTACAAAAATAATTCAAATTTTAATATATTTTATAAAAAATTCATTAGTTTAATTTATAATTAATTCTTTCATTTATTTTATAAATAATTCAAGTGATTATTTTAAAATGAATTGTTAATTTAGAATGAAAATAATTCAAATTTAAATGTATTATATAAATAATGCAATATTTTAATTTATTATACAAATAATTCAATAGTTTAATTTATAATGAATTGTTTAATTTATTATAAAATATATCAAAGTTTAATTTATTAAATGAATTATTCAATAGTTTAATTTATAATGAATTGTTTAATTTATTATATAAATATTTCAAGTGATCATTTTAAAATGAAATAATTCATGTGATTATTTTTAATTAAATTGGTTCATTTATTATAAAAATAATTCAAAGTTTAATTTATTATAAAAATAATTCAAAGTTTAATTAATTAAAAAAATAATTCAAAGTTTAATATAATATGTAAATAATTCGACAGTTTAGTTTATAATTAATTGTTTAATTTATTGTATAAGTAATTCAATCGTTTAATTTATAATGAATTGTTTATTTTATTTTATAAATAATTCATGTGATTATTTTAAAATGAATTGTTTAACTTATTATAAAAATAATTCAAAGTTCATTTTATTATAAAAATGATTCAAAGTTTAATTTATGATATAAATAATTCAATTGTTTAATTTTTTAAATAAATAATTCAATAGTTTAATTTTTCATGAATTGATTAATTTATTTTATAAATAATTTGTGATTATTTTTAAATGAATTATTAAATTTATTACAAAAATAATTCAACTTTGAATATATTATACAAATAATTCAATAGTTTAATTTATAATGAATTCTTTAATTTATTTTATAAATAATTCAAGTGATTATTTTAAAATGAATTGTTAATTTAGAATAAAAATAATTCAAATTTAAATGTATTATATAAATAATGCAATATTTTAATTTATTATACAAATAATTCAATAGTTTAATTCATAATGAATTGTTTAATTTATTATAAAATATTTCAAAGTTTAATTTATTACATGAATAATTCAATAGTTTAATTTATGATGAATTGTTTAATTTATCATATGAACAATTCAATAGTTTAATTTATATTGAATTGTATAATTTATCATATAAATAAATCAACAGGTTAATTAATAATGAATTGTTTAATTTATTTTATAAATAATTCATGTAATTATTTTAAAAGGAATAGTTTAATTTATTATAAAAATTATTCATTGTTTAATTAATTAAAAAAATAATTCAAAGTTTAATATGATATATAAATAATTCAATAGTTTAGTTTATAATTAATTGTTTAATTTATTGTATAAATAATTGTATAGTTTAATTTATAATGAATTGTTTATTTTATTTTATAAATAATTCATGTGATTATTTTAAAATGTATTGTTTAATTTATTATAAAAATAATTCAAAGTTTAATTTATGACATGAATAATTCAAGAGTTTAATTTATAATGAATTGTTTAATTTATTATATGAATAATTGAATAGTTTAATTAATAATGAATTGCTAATTTATTATAAAATTAATTCAAAGTTTAATTTATTATAAAAATAATTCATAGTTTAATTAATTAAAAAAATAATTCAATGTTTGATATGATATATAAGTAATTCAATTATTTAATTTATAAATAATTGTTTAATTTATTGTATCAATAATTCACTAGCTTAATTAATAATGAATTGTTTAGTTTATTACATAAATAATTCAAGTGATTATTTTGAAATGAATTGTTCAATTTAGTATAAAAATAATTCAAATTTTATTTTATTATATAAATAAATCAATAGTTTAATTTATTGTACAAATAATTCAAAAGTTTAATTAATAATGAATTGTTTCATGTATTTTATAAATAATTCAAGTGATTATTTTAAAATGAATTGTTTAATTTATCACAAAATAATTCAAAGTTTAATGTATTATATAAATAATGCAATAGTTTAATTTATTATGCAAATAATTCAATAGTTTAATTTAAAATGAATTGATTAATTTATTAAATAAATAATTCAAGTGATTATTTTAAAATGAATTGTTTAATTTATTATAAAAATAATTCAAAGTTTAATTAATTAAAAAAATAATTCAAAGTTTAATATAATATGTAAATAATTCAATAGTTTAGTTTATAATTAATTGTTTAATTTATTGTATAAGTAATTCAATAGTTTAATTAATAATGAATTGTTTAGTTTATTACATAAATAATTCAAGTGATTATTTTGAAATGAATTGTTTAATTTAGTATAAAAATAATTCAAATTTTAATTTATTATATAAATAATTCAAAAGTTTAATTTATTATACAAATAATTCAAAAGTTCAATTTATTATATAAATAATTCAATAGTTTAATTTTTAATGAATTGATTAATTTATTTTATAAATAATTTGTGATTATTTTAAAATGAATTGTTAAATTTATCACAAAAATAATTCAACTTTGAATATATTATACAAATAATTCAATAGTTTAATTTATAATGAATTCTTTAATTTATTTTATAAATAATTCAAGTGATTATTTTAAAATGAATTGTTAATTTTGTATAAAATAATTCAAATTTAAATGTATTATATAAATAATGCAATATTTTAATTTATTATACCAATAATTCAATAGTTTAATTTATAATGAATTGTTTAATTTATTATAAAATATTTCAAAGTTTAATTTATTACATGAATAATTCAATAGTTTAATTTATAATGAATTTTTTAATTTATCATATGAATAATTCAATAGTTTAATTTGTATTGAATTGTTTAATTTATCATATAAATAATTCAACAGGTTAATTAATAATGAATTGTTTAATTTATTTTATAAATAATTCATGTAATTATTTTAAAATGAATTGTTTAATTTAGTATAAAAATAATTCAAATTTAAGTAAATAATGCAATAGTTTAATTTATTATACAAATAATTCAATAGTTTAATTTATAATGAATTGTTTAATTTATTATAAAATATTTCAAAGTTTAATTTATTACATGAATAATTCAATAGTTTAATTTATAATGAATTGTTTAATTTATCATATGAACAATTCAATAGTTTAATTTATATTGAATTGTTTAATTTATCATATAAATAATTCAACAGGTTAATTAATAATGAATTGTTTAATTTATTTTATAAATAATTCATGTAATTATTTCAAAAGGAATTGTTTAATTTATTATAAAAAATATTCATCATTTGATTAATTAAAAAAATAATTCAAAGTTTAATATGATATATAAATAATTCAATAGTTTAGTTTATAATTAATTGTTTAATTTATTGTATAAATAATTGTATAGTTTAATTTATAATGAATTGTTTAATTTATTATATGAATAATTCAATAGTTTAATTTATTTTAAAAATAATTCATAGTTTAATTTATTAAATAAATTATTCAAAATTTAATTTATTATATAAATCATTCAATAGTTTAATTTATTATATAAATAATTCAATAGTTTAATTGATAATGAATTGTTTAATTTATTATATGAATAATTCAATAGTTTAATTAACAATGAATTGTTTAATATATTTTATAAATAATTCATGTGATTATTTTTAAATGAATTGTTTCATTTATTATAAAAATAATTCAAAGTTTAATATATGATATGAATAATTAAATAGTTTAATTTATTGTATAAATCATTAAATAGTTTAATTTATAATGAATTGTTTAATTTATTATTTAAATAATTCAATCCTTTAATTTTTAATTAATTGATTAATTTATTTTATAAATAATTCAAGTGATTATTTTAAAATGAATTGTTAAATTTATTACAAAAATAATTCAAATTTTAATATATTTTATAAAAAAATCATTAGTTTAATTTATAATTAATTCTTTCATTTATTTTATAAATAATTCAAGTGATTATTTTAAAATGAATTGTTAATTTAGAATGAAAATAATTCAAATTTAAATGTATTATATAAATAATGAAATATTTTAATTTATTATACAAATAATTCAATAGTTTAATTTATAATGAATTGTTTAATTTATTATAAAATATATCAAAGTTTAATTTATTAAATGAATTATTCAATAGTTTAATTTATAATGAATTGTTTAATTTATTATATAAATATTTCAAGTGATCATTTTAAAATGAAATAATTCATGTGATTATTTTTAATTAAATTGGTTCATTTATTATAAAAATAATTCAAAGTTTAATTTATTATAAAAATAATTCAAAGTTTAATATAATATGTAAATAATTCGACAGTTTAGTTTATAATTAATTGTTTAATTTATTGTATAAGTAATTCAATCGTTTAATTTATAATGAATTGTTTATTTTATTTTATAAATAATTCATGTGATTATTTTAAAATGAATTGTTTAACTTATTATAAAAATAATTCAAAGTTCATTTTATTATAAAAATGATTCAAAGTTTAATTTATGATATAAATAATTCAATTGTTTAATTTTTTAAATAAATAATTCAATAGTTTAATTTTTCATGAATTGATTAATTTATTTTATAAATAATTTGTGATTATTTTTAAATGAATTATTAAATTTATTACAAAAATAATTCAACTTTGAATATATTATACAAATAATTCAATAGTTTAATTTATAATGAATTCTTTAATTTATTTTATAAATAATTCAAGTGATTATTTTAAAATGAATTGTTAATTTAGAATAAAAATAATTCAAATTTAAATGTATTATATAAATAATGCAATATTTTAATTTATTATACAAATAATTCAATAGTTTAATTTATAATGAATTGTTTAATTTATTATAAAATATTTCAAAGTTTAATTTATTACATGAATAATTCAATAGTTTAATTCATGATGAATTGTTTAATTTATCATATGAACAATTCAATAGTTTAATTTATATTGAATTGTATAATTTATCATATAAATAATTCAACAGGTTAATTAATAATGAATTGTTTAATTTATTTTATAAATAATTCATGTAATTATTTTAAAAGGAATAGTTTAATTTATTATAAAAATTATTCATCGTTTAATTAATTAAAAAAATAATTCAAAGTTTAATATGATATATAAATAATTCAATAGTTTAGTTTATAATTAATTGTTTAATTTATTGTATAAATAATTGTATAGTTTAATTTATAATGAATTGTTTATTTTATTTTATAAATAATTCATGTGATTATTTTAAAATGAATTGTTTAATTTATTATAAAAATAATTCAAATTTAAATTTAATATATAAATAATGCAATAGTTTAATTTATTATACAAATAATTCAATAGTTTAATTAATAATGAATTGTTTACTTTATTACATAAATAATTCAAGTGATTATTTTAAAATGAATTGTTTAATTTAGTATGAAAATAATTCAAATTTTATTTTATTATATAAATAATTCAATAGTTTAATTTATTATGTTATTAATTCAATAGTTTAATTTATAATGAATTGATTAATTTATTAAATAAATAATTCAAGTGATTATTTTAAAATGAATTGTTTAATTTATTATAAAAATAATTCAAAGTTTAATTTATGACATGAATAATTCAAGAGTTTAATTTATAATGAATTGTTTAATTTATTATATGAATAATTGAATAGTTTAATTAATAATGAATTGCTAATTTATTATAAAATTAATTCAAAGTTTAATTTATTATAAAAATAATTCATAGTTTAATTAATTAAAAAAATAATTCAATGTTTGATATGATATATAAGTAATTCAATTATTTAATTTATAAATAATTGTTTAATTTATTGTATCAATAATTCACTAGCTTAATTAATAATGAATTGTTTAGTTTATTACATAAATAATTCAAGTGATTATTTTGAAATGAATTGTTCAATTTAGTATAAAAATAATTCAAATTTTATTTTATTATATAAATAATTCAATAGTTTAATTTATTGTACAAATAATTCAATAGTTTAATTTATAATGAATTGTTTAATTTATTATAAAATATTTCAAAGTTTAATTTATTACATGAATAATTCAATAGTTTAATTTATAATGAATTTTTTAATTTATCATATGAATAATTCAATAGTTTAATTTGTATTGAATTGTTTAATTTATCATATAAATAATTCAACAGGTTAATTAATAATGAATTGTTTAATTTATTTTATAAATAATTCATGTAATTATTTTAAAATGAATTGTTTAATTTAGTATAAAAATAATTCAAATTTAAATTTATTAAGTAAATAATGCAATAGTTTAATTTATTATACAAATAATTCAATAGTTTAATTTATAATGAATTGTTTAATTTATTATAAAATATTTCAAAGTTTAATTTATTACATGAATAATTCAATAGTTTAATTTATAATGAATTGTTTAATTTATCATATGAACAATTCAATAGTTTAATTTATATTGAATTGTTTAATTTATCATATAAATAATTCAACAGGTTAATTAATAATGAATTGTTTAATTTATTTTATAAATAATTCATGTAATTATTTCAAAAGGAATTGTTTAATTTATTATAAAAATTATTCATCGTTTAATTAATTAAAAAAATAATTCAAAGTTTAATATGATATATAAATAATTCAATAGTTTAGTTTATAATTAATTGTTTAATTTATTGTATAAATAATTGTATAGTTTAATTTATAATGAATTGTTTATTTTATTTTATAAATAATTCATGTGATTATTTTAAAATGAATTGTTTAATTTATTATAAAAATAATTCAAATTTAAATTTAATATATAAATAATGCAATAGTTTAATTTATTATACAAATAATTCAATAGTTTAATTAATAATGAATTGTTTACTTTATTACATAAATAATTCAAGTGATTATTTTAAAATGAATTGTTTAATTTAGTATGAAAATAATTCAAATTTTATTTTATTATATAAATAATTCAATAGTTTAATTTATTATGTTATTAATTCAATAGTTTAATTTATAATGAATTGATTAATTTATTAAATAAATAATTCAAGTGATTATTTTAAAATGAATTGTTTAATTTATTATAAAAATAATTCAAAGTTTAATTTATGACATGAATAATTCAAGAGTTTAATTTATAATGAATTGTTTAATTTATTATATGAATAATTGAATAGTTTAATTAATAATGAATTGCTAATTTATTATAAAATTAATTCAAAGTTTAATTTATTATAAAAATAATTCATAGTTTAATTAATTAAAAAAATAATTCAATGTTTGATATGATATATAAGTAATTCAATTATTTAATTTATAAATAATTGTTTAATTTATTGTATCAATAATTCACTAGCTTAATTAATAATGAATTGTTTAGTTTATTACATAAATAATTCAAGTGATTATTTTGAAATGAATTGTTCAATTTAGTATAAAAATAATTCAAATTTTATTTTATTATATAAATAATTCAATAGTTTAATTTATTGTACAAATAATTCAATAGTTTAATTTATAATGAATTGTTTAATTTATTATAAAATATTTCAAAGTTTAATTTATTACATGAATAATTCAATAGTTTAATTTATAATGAATTTTTTAATTTATCATATGAATAATTCAATAGTTTAATTTGTATTGAATTGTTTAATTTATCATATAAATAATTCAACAGGTTAATTAATAATGAATTGTTTAATTTATTTTATAAATAATTCATGTAATTATTTTAAAATGAATTGTTTAATTTAGTATAAAAATAATTCAAATTTAAATTTATTAAGTAAATAATGCAATAGTTTAATTTATTATACAAATAATTCAATAGTTTAATTTATAATGAATTGTTTAATTTATTATAAAATATTTCAAAGTTTAATTTATTACATGAATAATTCAATAGTTTAATTTATAATGAATTGTTTAATTTATTATAAAATATTTCAAAGTTTAATTTATTACATGAATAATTCAATAGTTTAATTTATAATGAATTGTTTAATTTATCATATGAACAATTCAATAGTTTAATTTATATTGAATTGTTTAATTTATCATATAAATAATTCAACAGGTTAATTAATAATGAATTGTTTAATTTATTTTATAAATAATTCATGTAATTATTTCAAAAGGAATTGTTTAATTTATTATAAAAAATATTCATCATTTGATTAATTAAAAAAATAATTCAAAGTTTAATATGATATATAAATAAATCAATAGTTTAGTTTATAATTAATTGTTTAATTTATTGTATAAATAATTGTATAGTTTAATTTATAATGAATTGTTTAATTTATTATATGAATAATTCAATAGTTTAATTTATTTTAAAAATAATTCATAGTTTAATTTATTAAATAAATTATTCAAAATTTAATTTATTATATAAATCATTCAATAGTTTAATTTATTATATAAATAATTCAATAGTTTAATTGATAATGAATTGTTTAATTTATTATATGAATAATTCAATAGTTTAATTAACAATGAATTGTTTAATATATTTTATAAATAATTCATGTGATTATTTTTAAATGAATTGTTTCATTTATTATAAAAATAATTCAAAGTTTAATATATGATATGAATAATTAAATAGTTTAATTTATTGTATAAATCATTAAATAGTTTAATTTATAATGAATTGTTTAATTTATTATTTAAATAATTCAATCCTTTAATTTTTAATTAATTGATTAATTTATTTTATAAATAATTCAAGTGATTATTTTAAAATGAATTGTTAAATTTATTACAAAAATAATTCAACTTTGAATATATTATACAAATAATTCAATAGTTTAATTTATAATGAATTCTTTAATTTATTTTATAAATAATTCAAGTGATTATTTTAAAATGAATTGTTAATTTAGAATAAAAATAATTCAAATTTAAATGTATTATATAAATAATGCAATATTTTAATTTATTATACAAATAATTCAATAGTTTAATTTATAATGAATTGTTTAATTTATTATAAAATATTTCAAAGTTTAATTTATTACATGAATAATTCAATAGTTTAATTTATGATGAATTGTTTAATTTATCATATGAACAATTCAATAGTTTAATTTATATTGAATTGTATAATTTATCATATAAATAATTCAACAGGTTAATTAATAATGAATTGTTTAATTTATTTTATAAATAATTCATGTAATTATTTTAAAAGGAATAGTTTAATTTATTATAAAAATTATTCATCGTTTAATTAATTAAAAAAATAATTCAAAGTTTAATATGATATATAAATAATTCAATAGTTTAGTTTATAATTAATTGTTTAATTTATTGTATAAATAATTGTATAGTTTAATTTATAATGAATTGATTATTTTATTTTATAAATAATTCATGTGATTATTTTAAAATGAATTGTTTAATTTATTATAAAAATAATTCAAATTTAAATTTAATATATAAATAATGCAATAGTTTAATTTATTATACAAATAATTCAATAGTTTAATTAATAATGAATTGTTTACTTTATTACATAAATAATTCAAGTGATTATTTTAAAATGAATTGTTTAATTTAGTATGAAAATAATTCAAATTTTATTTTATTATATAAATAATTCAATAGTTTAATTTATTATGTTATTAATTCATAGTTTAATTTATAATGAATTGATTAATTTATTAAATAAATAATTCAAGTGATTATTTTAAAATGAATTGTTTAATTTATTATAAAAATAATTCAAAGTTTAATTTATGACATGAATAATTCAAGAGTTTAATTTATAATGAATTGTTTAATTTATTATATGAATAATTGAATAGTTTAATTAATAATGAATTGCTAATTTATTATAAAATTAATTCAAAGTTTAATTTATTATAAAAATAATTCATAGTTTAATTAATTAAAAAAATAATTCAATGTTTGATATGATATATAAGTAATTCAATTATTTAATTTATAAATAATTGTTTAATTTATTGTATCAATAATTCACTAGCTTAATTAATAATGAATTGTTTAGTTTATTACATAAATAATTCAAGTGATTATTTTGAAATGAATTGTTCAATTTAGTATAAAAATAATTCAAATTTTATTTTATTATATAAATAATTCAATAGTTTAATTTATTGTACAAATAATTCAATAGTTTAATTTATAATGAATTGTTTAATTTATTATAAAATATTTCAAAGTTTAATTTATTACATGAATAATTCAATAGTTTAATTTATAATGAATTTTTTAATTTATCATATGAATAATTCAATAGTTTAATTTGTATTGAATTGTTTAATTTATCATATAAATAATTCAACAGGTTAATTAATAATGAATTGTTTAATTTATTTTATAAATAATTCATGTAATTATTTTAAAATGAATTGTTTAATTTAGTATAAAAATAATTCAAATTTAAATTTATTAAGTAAATAATGCAATAGTTTAATTTATTATACAAATAATTCAATAGTTTAATTTATAATGAATTGTTTAATTTATTATAAAATATTTCAAAGTTTAATTTATTACATGAATAATTCAATAGTTTAATTTATAATGAATTGTTTAATTTATCATATGAACAATTCAATAGTTTAATTTATATTGAATTGTTTAATTTATCATATAAATAATTCAACAGGTTAATTAATAATGAATTGTTTAATTTATTTTATAAATAATTCATGTAATTATTTCAAAAGGAATTGTTTAATTTATTATAAAAAATATTCATCATTTGATTAATTAAAAAAATAATTCAAAGTTTAATATGATATATAAATAAATCAATAGTTTAGTTTATAATTAATTGTTTAATTTATTGTATAAATAATTGTATAGTTTAATTTATAATGAATTGTTTAATTTATTATATGAATAATTCAATAGTTTAATTTATTTTAAAAATAATTCATAGTTTAATTTATTAAATAAATTATTCAAAATTTAATTTATTATATAAATCATTCAATAGTTTAATTTATTATATAAATAATTCAATAGTTTAATTGATAATGAATTGTTTAATTTATTATATGAATAATTCAATAGTTTAATTAACA
Organism: Heptranchias perlo; assembly: GCF_035084215.1. Lineage (NCBI taxonomy): Eukaryota > Metazoa > Chordata > Chondrichthyes > Hexanchiformes > Hexanchidae > Heptranchias > Heptranchias perlo. The sequence continues at coordinate 270,124 of NW_027138969.1, read as the reverse complement.
ATGAATTGTTTAATATATTTTATAAATAATTCATGTGATTATTTTTAAATGAATTGTTTCATTTATTATAAAAATAATTCAAAGTTTAATATATGATATGAATAATTAAATAGTTTAATTTATTGTATAAATCATTAAATAGTTTAATTTATAATGAATTGTTTAATTTATTATTTAAATAATTCAATCCTTTAATTTTTAATTAATTGATTAATTTATTTTATAAATAATTCAAGTGATTATTTTAAAATGAATTGTTAAATTTATTACAAAAATAATTCAAATTTTAATATATTTTATAAAAAATTCATTAGTTTAATTTATAATTAATTCTTTCATTTATTTTATAAATAATTCAAGTGATTATTTTAAAATGAATTGTTAATTTAGAATGAAAATAATTCAAATTTAAATGTATTATATAAATAATGCAATATTTTAATTTATTATACAAATAATTCAATAGTTTAATTTATAATGAATTGTTTAATTTATTATAAAATATATCAAAGTTTAATTTATTAAATGAATTATTCAATAGTTTAATTTATAATGAATTGTTTAATTTATTATATAAATATTTCAAGTGATCATTTAAAAATGAAATAATTCATGTGATTATTTTTAATTAAATTGGTTCATTTATTATAAAAATAATTCAAAGTTTAATTTATTATAAAAATAATTCAAAGTTTAATTAATTAAAAAAATAATTCAAAGTTTAATATAATATGTAAATAATTCGACAGTTTAGTTTATAATTAATTGTTTAATTTATTGTATAAGTAAATCAATCATTTAATTTATAATGAATTGTTTATTTTATTTTATAAATAATTCATGTGATTATTTTAAAATGAATTGTTTAACTTATTATAAAAATAATTCAAAGTTCATTTTATTATAAAAATGATTCAAAGTTTAATTTATGATATAAATAATTCAATTGTTTAATTTTTTAAATAAATAATTCAATAGTTTAATTTTTCATGAATTGATTAATTTATTTTATAAATAATTTGTGATTATTTTTAAATGAATTATTAAATTTATTACAAAAATAATTCAACTTTGAATATATTATACAAATAATTCAATAATTTAATTTATAATGAATTCTTTAATTTATTTTATAAATAATTCAAGTGATTATTTTGAAATGAATTGTTTAATTTAGTATAAAAATAATTCAAATTTTATTTTATTATATAAATAATTCAAAAGTTTATTTTATTATACAAATAATTCAAAAGTTCAATTTATTATATAAATAATTCAATAGTTTAATTTTTAATGAATTGATTAATTTATTTTATAAATAATTTGTGATTATTTTAAAATGAATTGTTAAATTTATCACAAAAATAATTCAACTTTGAATATATTATACAAATAATTCAATAGTTTAATTTATAATGAATTCTTTAATTTATTTTATAAATAATTCAAGTGATTATTTTAAAATGAATTGTTAATTTCGTATAAAATAATTCAAATTTAAATGTATTATATAAATAATGCAATATTTTAATTTATTATACAAATAATTCAATAGTTTAATTTATAATGAATTGTTTAATTTATTATAAAATATTTCAAAGTTTAATTTATTACATGAATAATTCAATAGTTTAATTTATAATGAATTTTTTAATTTATCATATGAATAATTCAATCGTTTAATTTGTATTGAATTGTTTAATTTATCATATAAATAATTCAACAGGTTAATTAATAATGAATTGTTTAATTTATTTTATAAATAATTCATGTAATTATTTTAAAATGAATTGTTTAATTTAGTATAAAAATAATTCAAATTTAAATTTATTAAGTAAATAATGCAATAGTTTAATTTATTATACAAATAATTCAATAGTTTAATTTATAATGAATTGTTTAATTTATTATAAAATATTTCAAAGTTTAATTTATTACATGAATAATTCAATAGTTTAATTTATAATGAATTGTTTAATTTATCATATGAACAATTCAATAGTTTAATTTATATTGAATTGTTTAATTTATCATATAAATAATTCAACAGGTTAATTAATAATGAATTGTTTAATTTATTTTATAAATAATTCATGTAATTATTTCAAAAGGAATTGTTTAATTTATTATAAAAAATATTCATCATTTGATTAATTAAAAAAATAATTCAAAGTTTAATATGATATATAAATAAATCAATAGTTTAGTTTATAATTAATTGTTTAATTTATTGTATAAATAATTGTATAGTTTAATTTATAATGAATTGTTTAATTTATTATATGAATAATTCAAGTGATTATTTTAAAATGAATTGTTAATTTAGAATAAAAATAATTCAAATTTAAATGTATTATATAAATAATGCAATATTTTAATTTATTATGCAAATAATTCAATAGTTTAATTTATAATGAATTGTTTAATTTATTATAAAATATTTCAAAGTTTAATTTATTACATGAATAATTCAATAGTTTAATTTATGATGAATTGTTTAATTTATCATATGAACAATTCAATAGTTTAATTTATATTGAATTGTATAATTTATCATATAAATAATTCAACAGGTTAATTAATAATGAATTGTTTAATTTATTTTATAAATAATTCATGTAATTATTTTAAAAGGAATAGTTTAATTTATTATAAAAATTATTCATCGTTTAATTAATTAAAAAAATAATTCAAAGTTTAATATGATATATAAATAATTCAATAGTTTAGTTTATAATTAATTGTTTAATTTATTGTATAAATAATTGTATAGTTTAATTTATAATGAATTGTTTATTTTATTTTATAAATAATTCATGTGATTATTTTAAAATGTATTGTTTAATTTATTATAAAAATAATTCAAAGTTTAATTTATGACATGAATAATTCAAGAGTTTAATTTATAATGAATTGTTTAATTTATTATATGAATAATTGAATAGTTTAATTAATAATGAATTGCTAATTTATTATAAAATTAATTCAAAGTTTAATTTATTATAAAAATAATTCATAGTTTAATTAATTAAAAAAATAATTCAATGTTTGATATGATATATAAGTAATTCAATTATTTAATTTATAAATAATTGTTTAATTTATTGTATCAATAATTCACTAGCTTAATTAATAATGAATTGTTTAGTTTATTACATAAATAATTCAAGTGATTATTTTGAAATGAATTGTTCAATTTAGTATAAAAATAATTCAAATTTTATTTTATTATATAAATAATTCAATAGTTTAATTTATTGTACAAATAATTCAAAAGTTTAATTAATAATGAATTGTTTCATGTATTTTATAAATAATTCAAGTGATTATTTTAAAATGAATTGTTTAATTTATCACAAAATAATTCAAAGTTTAATGTATTATATAAATAATGCAATAGTTTAATTTATTATGCAAATAATTCAATAGTTTAATTTAAAATGAATTGATTAATTTATTAAATAAATAATTCAAGTGATTATTTTAAAATGAATTGTTTAATTTATTATAAAAATAATTCAAAGTTTAATTAATTAAAAAAATAATTCAAAGTTTAATATAATATGTAAATAATTCAATAGTTTAGTTTATAATTAATTGTTTAATTTATTGTATAAGTAATTCAATAGTTTAATTAATAATGAATTGTTTAGTTTATTACATAAATAATTCAAGTGATTATTTTGAAATGAATTGTTTAATTTAGTATAAAAATAATTCAAATTTTAATTTATTATATAAATAATTCAAAAGTTTAATTTATTATACAAATAATTCAAAAGTTCAATTTATTATATAAATAATTCAATAGTTTAATTTTTAATGAATTGATTAATTTATTTTATAAATAATTTGTGATTATTTTAAAATGAATTGTTAAATTTATCACAAAAATAATTCAACTTTGAATATATTATACAAATAATTCAATAGTTTAATTTATAATGAATTCTTTAATTTATTTTATAAATAATTCAAGTGATTATTTTAAAATGAATTGTTAATTTTGTATAAAATAATTCAAATTTAAATGTATTATATAAATAATGCAATATTTTAATTTATTATACCAATAATTCAATAGTTTAATTTATAATGAATTGTTTAATTTATTATAAAATATTTCAAAGTTTAATTTATTACATGAATAATTCAATAGTTTAATTTATAATGAATTTTTTAATTTATCATATGAATAATTCAATAGTTTAATTTGTATTGAATTGTTTAATTTATCATATAAATAATTCAACAGGTTAATTAATAATGAATTGTTTAATTTATTTTATAAATAATTCATGTAATTATTTTAAAATGAATTGTTTAATTTAGTATAAAAATAATTCAAATTTAAGTAAATAATGCAATAGTTTAATTTATTATGCAAATAATTCAATAGTTTAATTTATAATGAATTGTTTAATTTATTATAAAATATTTCAAAGTTTAATTTATTACATGAATAATTCAATAGTTTAATTTATAATGAATTGTTTAATTTATCATATGAACAATTCAATAGTTTAATTTATATTGAATTGTTTAATTTATCATATAAATAATTCAACAGGTTAATTAATAATGAATTGTTTAATTTATTTTATAAATAATTCATGTAATTATTTCAAAAGGAATTGTTTAATTTATTATAAAAAATATTCATCATTTGATTAATTAAAAAAATAATTCAAAGTTTAATATGATATATAAATAATTCAATAGTTTAGTTTATAATTAATTGTTTAATTTATTGTATAAATAATTGTATAGTTTAATTTATAATGAATTGTTTAATTTATTATATGAATAATTCAATAGTTTAATTTATTTTAAAAATAATTCATAGTTTAATTTATTAAATAAATTATTCAAAATTTAATTTATTATATAAATCATTCAATAGTTTAATTTATTATATAAATAATTCAATAGTTTAATTGATAATGAATTGTTTAATTTATTATATGAATAATTCAATAGTTTAATTAACAATGAATTGTTTAATATATTTTATAAATAATTCATGTGATTATTTTTAAATGAATTGTTTCATTTATTATAAAAATAATTCAAAGTTTAATATATGATATGAATAATTAAATAGTTTAATTTATTGTATAAATCATTAAATAGTTTAATTTATAATGAATTGTTTAATTTATTATTTAAATAATTCAATCCTTTAATTTTTAATTAATTGATTAATTTATTTTATAAATAATTCAAGTGATTATTTTAAAATGAATTGTTAAATTTATTACAAAAATAATTCAAATTTTAATATATTTTATAAAAAAATCATTAGTTTAATTTATAATTAATTCTTTCATTTATTTTATAAATAATTCAAGTGATTATTTTAAAATGAATTGTTAATTTAGAATGAAAATAATTCAAATTTAAATGTATTATATAAATAATGAAATATTTTAATTTATTATACAAATAATTCAATAGTTTAATTTATAATGAATTGTTTAATTTATTATAAAATATATCAAAGTTTAATTTATTAAATGAATTATTCAATAGTTTAATTTATAATGAATTGTTTAATTTATTATATAAATATTTCAAGTGATCATTTTAAAATGAAATAATTCATGTGATTATTTTTAATTAAATTGGTTCATTTATTATAAAAATAATTCAAAGTTTAATTTATTATAAAAATAATTCAAAGTTTAATTAATTAAAAAAATAATTCAAAGTTTAATATAATATGTAAATAATTCGACAGTTTAGTTTATAATTAATTGTTTAATTTATTGTATAAGTAATTCAATCGTTTAATTTATAATGAATTGTTTATTTTATTTTATAAATAATTCATGTGATTATTTTAAAATGAATTGTTTAACTTATTATAAAAATAATTCAAAGTTCATTTTATTATAAAAATGATTCAAAGTTTAATTTATGATATAAATAATTCAATTGTTTAATTTTTTAAATAAATAATTCAATAGTTTAATTTTTCATGAATTGATTAATTTATTTTATAAATAATTTGTGATTATTTTTAAATGAATTATTAAATTTATTACAAAAATAATTCAACTTTGAATATATTATACAAATAATTCAATAGTTTAATTTATAATGAATTCTTTAATTTATTTTATAAATAATTCAAGTGATTATTTTAAAATGAATTGTTAATTTAGAATAAAAATAATTCAAATTTAAATGTATTATATAAATAATGCAATATTTTAATTTATTATACAAATAATTCAATAGTTTAATTTATAATGAATTGTTTAATTTATTATAAAATATTTCAAAGTTTAATTTATTACATGAATAATTCAATAGTTTAATTTATGATGAATTGTTTAATTTATCATATGAACAATTCAATAGTTTAATTTATATTGAATTGTATAATTTATCATATAAATAATTCAACAGGTTAATTAATAATGAATTGTTTAATTTATTTTATAAATAATTCATGTAATTATTTTAAAAGGAATAGTTTAATTTATTATAAAAATTATTCATCGTTTAATTAATTAAAAAAATAATTCAAAGTTTAATATGATATATAAATAATTCAATAGTTTAGTTTATAATTAATTGTTTAATTTATTGTATAAATAATTGTATAGTTTAATTTATAATGAATTGTTTATTTTATTTTATAAATAATTCATGTGATTATTTTAAAATGAATTGTTTAATTTATTATAAAAATAATTCAAATTTAAATTTAATATATAAATAATGCAATAGTTTAATTTATTATACAAATAATTCAATAGTTTAATTAATAATGAATTGTTTACTTTATTACATAAATAATTCAAGTGATTATTTTAAAATGAATTGTTTAATTTAGTATGAAAATAATTCAAATTTTATTTTATTATATAAATAATTCAATAGTTTAATTTATTATGTTATTAATTCAATAGTTTAATTTATAATGAATTGATTAATTTATTAAATAAATAATTCAAGTGATTATTTTAAAATGAATTGTTTAATTTATTATAAAAATAATTCAAAGTTTAATTTATGACATGAATAATTCAAGAGTTTAATTTATAATGAATTGTTTAATTTATTATATGAATAATTGAATAGTTTAATTAATAATGAATTGCTAATTTATTATAAAATTAATTCAAAGTTTAATTTATTATAAAAATAATTCATAGTTTAATTAATTAAAAAAATAATTCAATGTTTGATATGATATATAAGTAATTCAATTATTTAATTTATAAATAATTGTTTAATTTATTGTATCAATAATTCACTAGCTTAATTAATAATGAATTGTTTAGTTTATTACATAAATAATTCAAGTGATTATTTTGAAATGAATTGTTCAATTTAGTATAAAAATAATTCAAATTTTATTTTATTATATAAATAATTCAATAGTTTAATTTATTGTACAAATAATTCAATAGTTTAATTTATAATGAATTGTTTAATTTATTATAAAATATTTCAAAGTTTAATTTATTACATGAATAATTCAATAGTTTAATTTATAATGAATTTTTTAATTTATCATATGAATAATTCAATAGTTTAATTTGTATTGAATTGTTTAATTTATCATATAAATAATTCAACAGGTTAATTAATAATGAATTGTTTAATTTATTTTATAAATAATTCATGTAATTATTTTAAAATGAATTGTTTAATTTAGTATAAAAATAATTCAAATTTAAATTTATTAAGTAAATAATGCAATAGTTTAATTTATTATACAAATAATTCAATAGTTTAATTTATAATGAATTGTTTAATTTATTATAAAATATTTCAAAGTTTAATTTATTACATGAATAATTCAATAGTTTAATTTATAATGAATTGTTTAATTTATCATATGAACAATTCAATAGTTTAATTTATATTGAATTGTTTAATTTATCATATAAATAATTCAACAGGTTAATTAATAATGAATTGTTTAATTTATTTTATAAATAATTCATGTAATTATTTCAAAAGGAATTGTTTAATTTATTATAAAAAATATTCATCATTTGATTAATTAAAAAAATAATTCAAAGTTTAATATGATATATAAATAAATCAATAGTTTAGTTTATAATTAATTGTTTAATTTATTGTATAAATAATTGTATAGTTTAATTTATAATGAATTGTTTAATTTATTATATGAATAATTCAATAGTTTAATTTATTTTAAAAATAATTCATAGTTTAATTTATTAAATAAATTATTCAAAATTTAATTTATTATATAAATCATTCAATAGTTTAATTTATTATATAAATAATTCAATAGTTTAATTGATAATGAATTGTTTAATTTATTATATGAATAATTCAATAGTTTAATTAACAATGAATTGTTTAATATATTTTATAAATAATTCATGTGATTATTTTTAAATGAATTGTTTCATTTATTATAAAAATAATTCAAAGTTTAATATATGATATGAATAATTAAATAGTTTAATTTATTGTATAAATCATTAAATAGTTTAATTTATAATGAATTGTTTAATTTATTATTTAAATAATTCAATCCTTTAATTTTTAATTAATTGATTAATTTATTTTATAAATAATTCAAGTGATTATTTTAAAATGAATTGTTAAATTTATTACAAAAATAATTCAACTTTGAATATATTATACAAATAATTCAATAGTTTAATTTATAATGAATTCTTTAATTTATTTTATAAATAATTCAAGTGATTATTTTAAAATGAATTGTTAATTTAGAATAAAAATAATTCAAATTTAAATGTATTATATAAATAATGCAATATTTTAATTTATTATACAAATAATTCAATAGTTTAATTTATAATGAATTGTTTAATTTATTATAAAATATTTCAAAGTTTAATTTATTACATGAATAATTCAATAGTTTAATTTATGATGAATTGTTTAATTTATCATATGAACAATTCAATAGTTTAATTTATATTGAATTGTATAATTTATCATATAAATAATTCAACAGGTTAATTAATAATGAATTGTTTAATTTATTTTATAAATAATTCATGTAATTATTTTAAAAGGAATAGTTTAATTTATTATAAAAATTATTCATCGTTTAATTAATTAAAAAAATAATTCAAAGTTTAATATGATATATAAATAATTCAATAGTTTAGTTTATAATTAATTGTTTAATTTATTGTATAAATAATTGTATAGTTTAATTTATAATGAATTGTTTATTTTATTTTATAAATAATTCATGTGATTATTTTAAAATGAATTGTTTAATTTATTATAAAAATAATTCAAATTTAAATTTAATATATAAATAATGCAATAGTTTAATTTATTATACAAATAATTCAATAGTTTAATTAATAATGAATTGTTTACTTTATTACATAAATAATTCAAGTGATTATTTTAAAATGAATTGTTTAATTTAGTATGAAAATAATTCAAATTTTATTTTATTATATAAATAATTCAATAGTTTAATTTATTATGTTATTAATTCAATAGTTTAATTTATAATGAATTGATTAATTTATTAAATAAATAATTCAAGTGATTATTTTAAAATGAATTGTTTAATTTATTATAAAAATAATTCAAAGTTTAATTTATGACATGAATAATTCAAGAGTTTAATTTATAATGAATTGTTTAATTTATTATATGAATAATTGAATAGTTTAATTAATAATGAATTGCTAATTTATTATAAAATTAATTCAAAGTTTAATTTATTATAAAAATAATTCATAGTTTAATTAATTAAAAAAATAATTCAATGTTTGATATGATATATAAGTAATTCAATTATTTAATTTATAAATAATTGTTTAATTTATTGTATCAATAATTCACTAGCTTAATTAATAATGAATTGTTTAGTTTATTACATAAATAATTCAAGTGATTATTTTGAAATGAATTGTTCAATTTAGTATAAAAATAATTCAAATTTTATTTTATTATATAAATAATTCAATAGTTTAATTTATTGTACAAATAATTCAATAGTTTAATTTATAATGAATTGTTTAATTTATTATAAAATATTTCAAAGTTTAATTTATTACATGAATAATTCAATAGTTTAATTTATAATGAATTGTTTAATTTATCATATGAACAATTCAATAGTTTAATTTATATTGAATTGTTTAATTTATCATATAAATAATTCAACAGGTTAATTAATAATGAATTGTTTAATTTATTTTATAAATAATTCATGTAATTATTTCAAAAGGAATTGTTTAATTTATTATAAAAAATATTCATCATTTGATTAATTAAAAAAATAATTCAAAGTTTAATATGATATATAAATAAATCAATAGTTTAGTTTATAATTAATTGTTTAATTTATTGTATAAATAATTGTATAGTTTAATTTATAATGAATTGTTTAATTTATTATATGAATAATTCAATAGTTTAATTTATTTTAAAAATAATTCATAGTTTAATTTATTAAATAAATTATTCAAAATTTAATTTATTATATAAATCATTCAATAGTTTAATTTATTATATAAATAATTCAATAGTTTAATTGATAATGAATTGTTTAATTTATTATATGAATAATTCAATAGTTTAATTAACAATGAATTGTTTAATATATTTTATAAATAATTCATGTGATTATTTTTAAATGAATTGTTTCATTTATTATAAAAATAATTCAAAGTTTAATATATGATATGAATAATTAAATAGTTTAATTTATTGTATAAATCATTAAATAGTTTAATTTATAATGAATTGTTTAATTTATTATTTAAATAATTCAATCCTTTAATTTTTAATTAATTGATTAATTTATTTTATAAATAATTCAAGTGATTATTTTAAAATGAATTGTTAAATTTATTACAAAAATAATTCAACTTTGAATATATTATACAAATAATTCAATAGTTTAATTTATAATGAATTCTTTAATTTATTTTATAAATAATTCAAGTGATTATTTTAAAATGAATTGTTAATTTAGAATAAAAATAATTCAAATTTAAATGTATTATATAAATAATGCAATATTTTAATTTATTATACAAATAATTCAATAGTTTAATTTATAATGAATTGTTTAATTTATTATAAAATATTTCAAAGTTTTATTTATTACATGAATAATTCAATAGTTTAATTTATGATGAATTGTTTAATTTATCATATGAACAATTCAATAGTTTAATTTATATTGAATTGTATAATTTATCATATAAATAATTCAACAGGTTAATTAATAATGAATTGTTTAATTTATTTTATAAATAATTCATGTAATTATTTTAAAAGGAATAGTTTAATTTATTATAAAAATTATTCATCGTTTAATTAATTAAAAAAATAATTCAAAGTTTAATATGATATATAAATAATTCAATAGTTTAGTTTATAATTAATTGTTTAATTTATTGTATAAATAATTGTATAGTTTAATTTATAATGAATTGTTTATTTTATTTTATAAATAATTCATGTGATTATTTTAAAATGAATTGTTTAATTTATTATAAAAATAATTCAAATTTAAATTTAATATATAAATAATGCAATAGTTTAATTTATTATACAAATAATTCAATAGTTTAATTAATAATGAATTGTTTACTTTATTACATAAATAATTCAAGTGATTATTTTAAAATGAATTGTTTAATTTAGTATGAAAATAATTCAAATTTTATTTTATTATATAAATAATTCAATAGTTTAATTTATTATGTTATTAATTCAATAGTTTAATTTATAATGAATTGATTAATTTATTAAATAAATAATTCAAGTGATTATTTTAAAATGAATTGTTTAATTTATTATCAAAATAATTCAAAGTTTAATTTATGACATGAATAATTCAAGAGTTTAATTTATAATGAATTGTTTAATTTATTATATGAATAATTGAATAGTTTAATTAATAATGAATTGCTAATTTATTATAAAATTAATTCAAAGTTTAATTTATTATAAAAATAATTCATAGTTTAATTAATTAAAAAAATAATTCAATGTTTGATATGATATATAAGTAATTCAATTATTTAATTTATAAATAATTGTTTAATTTATTGTATCAATAATTCACTAGCTTAATTAATAATGAATTGTTTAGTTTATTACATAAATAATTCAAGTGATTATTTTGAAATGAATTGTTCAATTTAGTATAAAAATAATTCAAATTTTATTTTATTATATAAATAATTCAATAGTTTAATTTATTGTACAAATAATTCAATAGTTTAATTTATAATGAATTGTTTAATTTATTATAAAATATTTCAAAGTTTAATTTATTACATGAATAATTCAATAGTTTAATTTATAATGAATTTTTTAATTTATCATATGAATAATTCAATAGTTTAATTTGTATTGAATTGTTTAATTTATCATATAAATAATTCAACAGGTTAATTAATAATGAATTGTTTAATTTATTTTATAAATAATTCATGTAATTATTTCAAAAGGAATTGTTTAATTTATTATAAAAAATATTCATCATTTGATTAATTAAAAAAATAATTCAAAGTTTAATATGATATATAAATAAATCAATAGTTTAGTTTATAATTAATTGTTTAATTTATTGTATAAATAATTGTATAGTTTAATTTATAATGAATTGTTTAATTTATTATATGAATAATTCAATAGTTTAATTTATTTTAAAAATAATTCATAGTTTAATTTATTAAATAAATTATTCAAAATTTAATTTATTATATAAATCATTCAATAGTTTAATTTATTATATAAATAATTCAATAGTTTAATTGATAATGAATTGTTTAATTTATTATATGAATAATTCAATAGTTTAATTTATTTTAAAAATAATTCATAGTTTAATTTATTATAAAAATAATTCAAAGTTTAATATATGATATGAATAATTAAATAGTTTAATTTATTGTATAAATCATTAAATAGTTTAATTTATAATGAATTGTTTAATTTATTATTTAAATAATTCAATCCTTTAATTTTTAATTAATTGATTAATTTATTTTATAAATAATTCAAGTGATTATTTTAAAATGAATTGTTAAATTTATTACAAAAATAATTCAAATTTTAATATATTTTATAAAAAATTCATTAGTTTAATTTATAATTAATTCTTTCATTTATTTTATAAATAATTCAAGTGATTATTTTAAAATGAATTGTTAATTTAGAATGAAAATAATTCAAATTTAAATGTATTATATAAATAATGCAATATTTTAATTTATTATACAAATAATTCAATAGTTTAATTTATAATGAATTGTTTAATTTATTATAAAATATATCAAAGTTTAATTTATTAAATGAATTATTCAATAGTTTAATTTATAATGAATTGTTTAATTTATTATATAAATATTTCAAGTGATCATTTTAAAATGAAATAATTCATGTGATTATTTTTAATTAAATTGGTTCATTTATTATAAAAATAATTCAAAGTTTAATTTATTATAAAAATAATTCAAAGTTTAATTAATTAAAAAAATAATTCAAAGTTTAATATAATATGTAAATAATTCGACAGTTTAGTTTATAATTAATTGTTTAATTTATTGTATAAGTAAATCAATCGTTTAATTTATAATGAATTGTTTATTTTATTTTATAAATAATTCATGTGATTATTTTAAAATGAATTGTTTAACTTATTATAAAAATAATTCAAAGTTCATTTTATTATAAAAATGATTCAAAGTTTAATTTATGATATAAATAATTCAATTGTTTAATTTTTTAAATAAATAATTCAATAGTTTAATTTTTCATGAATTGATTAATTTATTTTATAAATAATTTGTGATTATTTTTAAATGAATTATTAAATTTATTACAAAAATAATTCAACTTTGAATATATTATACAAATAATTCAATAATTTAATTTATAATGAATTCTTTAATTTATTTTATAAATAATTCAAGTGATTATTTTGAAATGAATTGTTTAATTTAGTATAAAAATAATTCAAATTTTATTTTATTATATAAATAATTCAAAAGTTTATTTTATTATACAAATAATTCAAAAGTTCAATTTATTATATAAATAATTCAATAGTTTAATTTTTAATGAATTGATTAATTTATTTTATAAATAATTTGTGATTATTTTAAAATGAATTGTTAAATTTATCACAAAAATAATTCAACTTTGAATATATTATACAAATAATTCAATAGTTTAATTTATAATGAATTCTTTAATTTATTTTATAAATAATTCAAGTGATTATTTTAAAATGAATTGTTAATTTCGTATAAAATAATTCAAATTTAAATGTATTATATAAATAATGCAATATTTTAATTTATTATACAAATAATTCAATAGTTTAATTTATAATGAATTGATTAATTTATTATAAAATATTTCAAAGTTTAATTTATTACATGAATAATTCAATAGTTTAATTTATAATGAATTTTTTAATTTATCATATGAATAATTCAATCGTTTAATTTGTATTGAATTGTTTAATTTATCATATAAATAATTCAACAGGTTAATTAATAATGAATTGTTTAATTTATTTTATAAATAATTCATGTAATTATTTTAAAATGAATTGTTTAATTTAGTATAAAAATAATTCAAATTTAAATTTATTAAGTAAATAATGCAATAGTTTAATTTATTATACAAATAATTCAATAGTTTAATTTATAATGAATTGTTTAATTTATTATAAAATATTTCAAAGTTTAATTTATTACATGAATAATTCAATAGTTTAATTTATAATGAATTGTTTAATTTATCATATGAACAATTCAATAGTTTAATTTATATTGAATTGTTTAATTTATCATATAAATAATTCAACAGGTTAATTAATAATGAATTGTTTAATTTATTTTATAAATAATTCATGTAATTATTTCAAAAGGAATTGTTTAATTTATTATAAAAAATATTCATCATTTGATTAATTAAAAAAATAATTCAAAGTTTAATATGATATATAAATAAATCAATAGTTTAGTTTATAATTAATTGTTTAATTTATTGTATAAATAATTGTATAGTTTAATTTATAATGAATTGTTTAATTTATTATATGAATAATTCAAGTGATTATTTTAAAATGAATTGTTAATTTAGAATAAAAATAATTCAAATTTAAATGTATTATATAAATAATGCAATATTTTAATTTATTATGCAAATAATTCAATAGTTTAATTTATAATGAATTGTTTAATTTATTATAAAATATTTCAAAGTTTAATTTATTACATGAATAATTCAATAGTTTAATTTATGCTGAATTGTTTAATTTATCATATGAACAATTCAATAGTTTAATTTATATTGAATTGTATAATTTATCATATAAATAATTCAACAGGTTAATTAATAATGAATTGTTTAATTTATTTTATAAATAATTCATGTAATTATTTTAAAAGGAATAGTTTAATTTATTATAAAAATTATTCATCGTTTAATTAATTAAAAAAATAATTCAAAGTTTAATATGATATATAAATAATTCAATAGTTTAGTTTATAATTAATTGTTTAATTTATTGTATAAATAATTGTATAGTTTAATTTATAATGAATTGTTTATTTTATTTTATAAATAATTCATGTGATTATTTTAAAATGTATTGTTTAATTTATTATAAAAATAATTCAAATTTTAATATATTTTATAAAAAATTCATTAGTTTAATTTATAATTAATTCTTTCATTTATTTTATAAATAATTCAAGTGATTATTTTAAAATGAATTGTTAATTTAGAATGAAAATAATTCAAATTTAAATGTATTATATAAATAATGCAATATTTTAATTTATTATACAAATAATTCAATAGTTTAATTTATAATGAATTGTTTAATTTATTATAAAATATATCAAAGTTTAATTTATTAAATGAATTATTCAATAGTTTAATTTATAATGAATTGTTTAATTTATTATATAAATATTTCAAGTGATCATTTTAAAATGAAATAATTCATGTGATTATTTTTAATTAAATTGGTTCATTTATTATAAAAATAATTCAAAGTTTAATTTATTATAAAAATAATTCAAAGTTTAATTAATTAAAAAAATAATTCAAAGTTTAATATAATATGTAAATAATTCGACAGTTTAGTTTATAATTAATTGTTTAATTTATTGTATAAGTAAATCAATCGTTTAATTTATAATGAATTGTTTATTTTATTTTATAAATAATTCATGTGATTATTTTAAAATGAATTGTTTAACTTATTATAAAAATAATTCAAAGTTCATTTTATTATAAAAATGATTCAAAGTTTAATTTATGATATAAATAATTCAATTGTTTAATTTTTTAAATAAATAATTCAATAGTTTAATTTTTCATGAATTGATTAATTTATTTTATAAATAATTTGTGATTATTTTTAAATGAATTATTAAATTTATTACAAAAATAATTCAACTTTGAATATATTATACAAATAATTCAATAATTTAATTTATAATGAATTCTTTAATTTATTTTATAAATAATTCAAGTGATTATTTTGAAATGAATTGTTTAATTTAGTATAAAAATAATTCAAATTTTATTTTATTATATAAATAATTCAAAAGTTTATTTTATTATACAAATAATTCAAAAGTTCAATTTATTATATAAATAATTCAATAGTTTAATTTTTAATGAATTGATTAATTTATTTTATAAATAATTTGTGATTATTTTAAAATGAATTGTTAAATTTATCACAAAAATAATTCAACTTTGAATATATTATACAAATAATTCAATAGTTTAATTTATAATGAATTCTTTAATTTATTTTATAAATAATTCAAGTGATTATTTTAAAATGAATTGTTAATTTCGTATAAAATAATTCAAATTTAAATGTATTATATAAATAATGCAATATTTTAATTTATTATACAAATAATTCAATAGTTTAATTTATAATGAATTGATTAATTTATTATAAAATATTTCAAAGTTTAATTTATTACATGAATAATTCAATAGTTTAATTTATAATGAATTTTTTAATTTATCATATGAATAATTCAATCGTTTAATTTGTATTGAATTGTTTAATTTATCATATAAATAATTCAACAGGTTAATTAATAATGAATTGTTTAATTTATTTTATAAATAATTCATGTAATTATTTTAAAATGAATTGTTTAATTTAGTATAAAAATAATTCAAATTTAAATTTATTAAGTAAATAATGCAATAGTTTAATTTATTATACAAATAATTCAATAGTTTAATTTATAATGAATTGTTTAATTTATTATAAAATATTTCAAAGTTTAATTTATTACATGAATAATTCAATAGTTTAATTTATAATGAATTGTTTAATTTATCATATGAACAATTCAATAGTTTAATTTATATTGAATTGTTTAATTTATCATATAAATAATTCAACAGGTTAATTAATAATGAATTGTTTAATTTATTTTATAAATAATTCATGTAATTATTTCAAAAGGAATTGTTTAATTTATTATAAAAAATATTCATCATTTGATTAATTAAAAAAATAATTCAAAGTTTAATATGATATATAAATAAATCAATAGTTTAGTTTATAATTAATTGTTTAATTTATTGTATAAATAATTGTATAGTTTAATTTATAATGAATTGTTTAATTTATTATATGAATAATTCAAGTGATTATTTTAAAATGAATTGTTAATTTAGAATAAAAATAATTCAAATTTAAATGTATTATATAAATAATGCAATATTTTAATTTATTATGCAAATAATTCAATAGTTTAATTTATAATGAATTGTTTAATTTATTATAAAATATTTCAAAGTTTAATTTATTACATGAATAATTCAATAGTTTAATTTATGCTGAATTGTTTAATTTATCATATGAACAATTCAATAGTTTAATTTATATTGAATTGTATAATTTATCATATAAATAATTCAACAGGTTAATTAATAATGAATTGTTTAATTTATTTTATAAATAATTCATGTAATTATTTTAAAAGGAATAGTTTAATTTATTATAAAAATTATTCATCGTTTAATTAATTAAAAAAATAATTCAAAGTTTAATATGATATATAAATAATTCAATAGTTTAGTTTATAATTAATTGTTTAATTTATTGTATAAATAATTGTATAGTTTAATTTATAATGAATTGTTTATTTTATTTTATAAATAATTCATGTGATTATTTTAAAATGTATTGTTTAATTTATTATAAAAATAATTCAAAGTTTAATTTATGACATGAATAATTCAAGAGTTTAATATATAATGAATTGTTTAATTTATTATATGAATAATTGAATAGTTTAATTAATAATGAATTGCTAATTTATTATAAAATTAATTCAAAGTTTAATTTATTATAAAAATAATTCATAGTTTAATTAATTAAAAAAATAATTCAATGTTTGATATGATATATAAGTAATTCAATTATTTAATTTATAAATAATTGTTTAATTTATTGTATCAATAATTCACTAGCTTAATTAATAATGAATTGTTTAGTTTATTACATAAATAATTCAAGTGATTATTTTGAAATGAATTGTTCAATTTAGTATAAAAATAATTCAAATTTTATTTTATTATATAAATAATTCAATAGTTTAATTTATTGTACAAATAATTCAAAAGTTTAATTAATAATGAATTGTTTCATGTATTTTATAAATAATTCAAGTGATTATTTTAAAATGAATTGTTTAATTTATCACAAAATAATTCAAAGTTTAATGTATTATATAAATAATGCAATAGTTTAATTTATTATGCAAATAATTCAATAGTTTAATTTAAAATGAATTGATTAATTTATTAAATAAATAATTCAAGTGATTATTTTAAAATGAATTGTTTAATTTATTATAAAAATAATTCAAAGTTTAATTAATTAAAAAAATAATTCAAAGTTTAATATAATATGTAAATAATTCAATAGTTTAGTTTATAATTAATTGTTTAATTTATTGTATAAGTAATTCAATAGTTTAATTAATAATGAATTGTTTAGTTTATTACATAAATAATTCAAGTGATTATTTTGAAATGAATTGTTTAATTTAGTATAAAAATAATTCAAATTTTAATTTATTATATAAATAATTCAAAAGTTTAATTTATTATACAAATAATTCAAAAGTTCAATTTATTATATAAATAATTCAATAGTTTAATTTTTAATGAATTGATTAATTTATTTTATAAATAATTTGTGATTATTTTAAAATGAATTGTTAAATTTATCACAAAAATAATTCAACTTTGAATATATTATACAAATAATTCAATAGTTTAATTTATAATGAATTCTTTAATTTATTTTATAAATAATTCAAGTGATTATTTTAAAATGAATTGTTAATTTTGTATAAAATAATTCAAATTTAAATGTATTATATAAATAATGCAATATTTTAATTTATTATACCAATAATTCAATAGTTTAATTTATAATGAATTGTTTAATTTATTATAAAATATTTCAAAGTTTAATTTATTACATGAATAATTCAATAGTTTAATTTATAATGAATTTTTAAATTTATCATATGAATAATTCAATAGTTTAATTTGTATTGAATTGTTTAATTTATCATATAAATAATTCAACAGGTTAATTAATAATGAATTGTTTAATTTATTTTATAAATAATTCATGTAATTATTTTAAAATGAATTGTTTAATTTAGTATAAAAATAATTCAAATTTAAGTAAATAATGCAATAGTTTAATTTATTATACAAATAATTCAATAGTTTAATTTATAATGAATTGTTTAATTTATTATAAAATATTTCAAAGTTTAATTTATTACATGAATAATTCAATAGTTTAATTTATAATGAATTGTTTAATTTATCATATGAACAATTCAATAGTTTAATTTATATTGAATTGTTTAATTTATCATATAAATAATTCAACAGGTTAATTAATAATGAATTGTTTAATTTATTTTATAAATAATTCATGTAATTATTTCAAAAGGAATTGTTTAATTTATTATAAAAAATATTCATCATTTGATTAATTAAAAAAATAATTCAAAGTTTAATATGATATATAAATAATTCAATAGTTTAGTTTATAATTAATTGTTTAATTTATTGTATAAATAATTGTATAGTTTAATTTATAATGAATTGTTTAATTTATTATATGAATAATTCAATAGTTTAATTTATTTTAAAAATAATTCATAGTTTAATTTATTAAATAAATTATTCAAAATTTAATTTATTATATAAATCATTCAATAGTTTAATTTATTATATAAATAATTCAATAGTTTAATTGATAATGAATTGTTTAATTTATTATATGAATAATTCAATAGTTTAATTAACAATGAATTGTTTAATATATTTTATAAATAATTCATGTGATTATTTTTAAATGAATTGTTTCATTTATTATAAAAATAATTCAAAGTTTAATATATGATATGAATAATTAAATAGTTTAATTTATTGTATAAATCATTAAATAGTTTAATTTATAATGAATTGTTTAATTTATTATTTAAATAATTCAATCCTTTAATTTTTAATTAATTGATTAATTTATTTTATAAATAATTCAAGTGATTATTTTAAAATGAATTGTTAAATTTATTACAAAAATAATTCAAATTTTAATATATTTTATAAAAAAATCATTAGTTTAATTTATAATTAATTCTTTCATTTATTTTATAAATAATTCAAGTGATTATTTTAAAATGAATTGTTAATTTAGAATGAAAATAATTCAAATTTAAATGTATTATATAAATAATGAAATATTTTAATTTATTATACAAATAATTCAATAGTTTAATTTATAATGAATTGTTTAATTTATTATAAAATATATCAAAGTTTAATTTATTAAATGAATTATTCAATAGTTTAATTTATAATGAATTGTTTAATTTATTATATAAATATTTCAAGTGATCATTTTAAAATGAAATAATTCATGTGATTATTTTTAATTAAATTGGTTCATTTATTATAAAAATAATTCAAAGTTTAATTTATTATAAAAATAATTCAAAGTTTAATTAATTAAAAAAATAATTCAAAGTTTAATATAATATGTAAATAATTCGACAGTTTAGTTTATAATTAATTGTTTAATTTATTGTATAAGTAATTCAATCGTTTAATTTATAATGAATTGTTTATTTTATTTTATAAATAATTCATGTGATTATTTTAAAATGAATTGTTTAACTTATTATAAAAATAATTCAAAGTTCATTTTATTATAAAAATGATTCAAAGTTTAATTTATGATATAAATAATTCAATTGTTTAATTTTTTAAATAAATAATTCAATAGTTTAATTTTTCATGAATTGATTAATTTATTTTATAAATAATTTGTGATTATTTTTAAATGAATTATTAAATTTATTACAAAAATAATTCAACTTTGAATATATTATACAAATAATTCAATAGTTTAATTTATAATGAATTCTTTAATTTATTTTATAAATAATTCAAGTGATTATTTTAAAATGAATTGTTAATTTAGAATAAAAATAATTCAAATTTAAATGTATTATATAAATAATGCAATATTTTAATTTATTATACAAATAATTCAATAGTTTAATTTATAATGAATTGTTTAATTTATTATAAAATATTTCAAAGTTTAATTTATTACATGAATAATTCAATAGTTTAATTTATGATGAATTGTTTAATTTATCATATGAACAATTCAATAGTTTAATTTATATTGAATTGTATAATTTATCATATAAATAATTCAACAGGTTAATTAATAATGAATTGTTTAATTTATTTTATAAATAATTCATGTAATTATTTTAAAAGGAATAGTTTAATTTATTATAAAAATTATTCATCGTTTAATTAATTAAAAAAATAATTCAAAGTTTAATATGATATATAAATAATTCAATAGTTTAGTTTATAATTAATTGTTTAATTTATTGTATAAATAATTGTATAGTTTAATTTATAATGAATTGTTTATTTTATTTTATAAATAATTCATGTGATTATTTTAAAATGAATTGTTTAATTTATTATAAAAATAATTCAAATTTAAATTTAATATATAAATAATGCAATAGTTTAATTTATTATACAAATAATTCAATAGTTTAATTAATAATGAATTGTTTACTTTATTACATAAATAATTCAAGTGATTATTTTAAAATGAATTGTTTAATTTAGTATGAAAATAATTCAAATTTTATTTTATTATATAAATAATTCAATAGTTTAATTTATTATGTTATTAATTCAATAGTTTAATTTATAATGAATTGATTAATTTATTAAATAAATAATTCAAGTGATTATTTTAAAATGAATTGTTTAATTTATTATAAAAATAATTCAAAGTTTAATTTATGACATGAATAATTCAAGAGTTTAATTTATAATGAATTGTTTAATTTATTATATGAATAATTGAATAGTTTAATTAATAATGAATTGCTAATTTATTATAAAATTAATTCAAAGTTTAATTTATTATAAAAATAATTCATAGTTTAATTAATTAAAAAAATAATTCAATGTTTGATATGATATATAAGTAATTCAATTATTTAATTTATAAATAATTGTTTAATTTATTGTATCAATAATTCACTAGCTTAATTAATAATGAATTGTTTAGTTTATTACATAAATAATTCAAGTGATTATTTTGAAATGAATTGTTCAATTTAGTATAAAAATAATTCAAATTTTATTTTATTATATAAATAATTCAATAGTTTAATTTATTGTACAAATAATTCAATAGTTTAATTTATAATGAATTGTTTAATTTATTATAAAATATTTCAAAGTTTAATTTATTACATGAATAATTCAATAGTTTAATTTATAATGAATTTTTTAATTTATCATATGAATAATTCAATAGTTTAATTTGTATTGAATTGTTTAATTTATCATATAAATAATTCAACAGGTTAATTAATAATGAATTGTTTAATTTATTTTATAAATAATTCATGTAATTATTTTAAAATGAATTGTTTAATTTAGTATAAAAATAATTCAAATTTAAATTTATTAAGTAAATAATGCAATAGTTTAATTTATTATACAAATAATTCAATAGTTTAATTTATAATGAATTGTTTAATTTATTATAAAATATTTCAAAGTTTAATTTATTACATGAATAATTCAATAGTTTAATTTATAATGAATTGTTTAATTTATCATATGAACAATTCAATAGTTTAATTTATATTGAATTGTTTAATTTATCATATAAATAATTCAACAGGTTAATTAATAATGAATTGTTTAATTTATTTTATAAATAATTCATGTAATTATTTCAAAAGGAATTGTTTAATTTATTATAAAAAATATTCATCATTTGATTAATTAAAAAAATAATTCAAAGTTTAATATGATATATAAATAAATCAATAGTTTAGTTTATAATTAATTGTTTAATTTATTGTATAAATAATTGTATAGTTTAATTTATAATGAATTGTTTAATTTATTATATGAATAATTCAATAGTTTAATTTATTTTAAAAATAATTCATAGTTTAATTTATTAAATAAATTATTCAAAATTTAATTTATTATATAAATCATTCAATAGTTTAATTTATTATATAAATAATTCAATAGTTTAATTGATAATGAATTGTTTAATTTATTATATGAATAATTCAATAGTTTAATTAACAATGAATTGTTTAATATATTTTATAAATAATTCATGTGATTATTTTTAAATGAATTGTTTCATTTATTATAAAAATAATTCAAAGTTTAATATATGATATGAATAATTAAATAGTTTAATTTATTGTATAAATCATTAAATAGTTTAATTTATAATGAATTGTTTAATTTATTATTTAAATAATTCAATCCTTTAATTTTTAATTAATTGATTAATTTATTTTATAAATAATTCAAGTGATTATTTTAAAATGAATTGTTAAATTTATTACAAAAATAATTCAACTTTGAATATATTATACAAATAATTCAATAGTTTAATTTATAATGAATTCTTTAATTTATTTTATAAATAATTCAAGTGATTATTTTAAAATGAATTGTTAATTTAGAATAAAAATAATTCAAATTTAAATGTATTATATAAATAATGCAATATTTTAATTTATTATACAAATAATTCAATAGTTTAATTTATAATGAATTGTTTAATTTATTATAAAATATTTCAAAGTTTAATTTATTACATGAATAATTCAATAGTTTAATTTATGATGAATTGTTTAATTTATCATATGAACAATTCAATAGTTTAATTTATATTGAATTGTATAATTTATCATATAAATAATTCAACAGGTTAATTAATAATGAATTGTTTAATTTATTTTATAAATAATTCATGTAATTATTTTAAAAGGAATAGTTTAATTTATTATAAAAATTATTCATCGTTTAATTAATTAAAAAAATAATTCAAAGTTTAATATGATATATAAATAATTCAATAGTTTAGTTTATAATTAATTGTTTAATTTATTGTATAAATAATTGTATAGTTTAATTTATAATGAATTGTTTATTTTATTTTATAAATAATTCATGTGATTATTTTAAAATGAATTGTTTAATTTATTATAAAAATAATTCAAATTTAAATGTAATATATAAATAATGCAATAGTTTAATTTATTATACAAATAATTCAATAGTTTAATTAATAATGATTTGTTTACTTTATTACATAAATAATTCAAGTGATTATTTTAAAATGAATTGTTTAATTTAGTATGAAAATAATTCAAATTTTATTTTATTATATAAATAATTCAATAGTTTAATTTATTATGTTATTAATTCAATAGTTTAATTTATAATGAATTGATTAATTTATTAAATAAATAATTCAAGTGATTATTTTAAAATGAATTGTTTAATTTATTATAAAAATAATTCAAAGTTTAATTTATGACATGAATAATTCAAGAGTTTAATTTATAATGAATTGTTTAATTTATTATATGAATAATTGAATAGTTTAATTAATAATGAATTGCTAATTTATTATAAAATTAATTCAAAGTTTAATTTATTATAAAAATAATTCATAGTTTAATTAATTAAAAAAATAATTCAATGTTTGATATGATATATAAGTAATTCAATTATTTAATTTATAAATAATTGTTTAATTTATTGTATCAATAATTCACTAGCTTAATTAATAATGAATTGTTTAGTTTATTACATAAATAATTCAAGTGATTATTTTGAAATGAATTGTTCAATTTAGTATAAAAATAATTCAAATTTTATTTTATTATATAAATAATTCAATAGTTTAATTTATTGTACAAATAATTCAATAGTTTAATTTATAATGAATTGTTTAATTTATTATAAAATATTTCAAAGTTTAATTTATTACATGAATAATTCAATAGTTTAATTTATGATGAATTTTTTAATTTATCATATGAATAATTCAATAGTTTAATTTGTATTGAATTGTTTAATTTATCATATAAATAATTCAACAGGTTAATTAATAATGAATTGTTTAATTTATTTTATAAATAATTCATGTAATTATTTTAAAATGAATTGTTTAATTTAGTATAAAAATAATTCAAATTTAAATTTATTAAGTAAATAATGCAATAGTTTAATTTATTATACAAATAATTCAATAGTTTAATTTATAATGAATTGTTTAATTTATTATAAAATATTTCAAAGTTTAATTTATTACATGAATAATTCAATAGTTTAATTTATAATGAATTGTTTAATTTATCATATGAACAATTCAATAGTTTAATTTATATTGAATTGTTTAATTTATCATATAAATAATTCAACAGGTTAATTAATAATGAATTGTTTAATTTATTTTATAAATAATTCATGTAATTATTTCAAAAGGAATTGTTTAATTTATTATAAAAAATATTCATCATTTGATTAATTAAAAAAATAATTCAAAGTTTAATATGATATATAAATAAATCAATAGTTTAGTTTATAATTAATTGTTTAATTTATTGTATAAATAATTGTATAGTTTAATTTATAATGAATTGTTTAATTTATTATATGAATAATTCAATAGTTTAATTTATTTTAAAAATAATTCATAGTTTAATTTATTAAATAAATTATTCAAAATTTAATTTATTATATAAATCATTCAATAGTTTAATTTATTATATAAATAATTCAATAGTTTAATTGATAATGAATTGTTTAATTTATTATATGAATAATTCAATAGTTTAATTAACAATGAATTGTTTAATATATTTTATAAATAATTCATGTGATTATTTTTAAATGAATTGTTTCATTTATTATAAAAATAATTCAAAGTTTAATATATGATATGAATAATTAAATAGTTTAATTTATTGTATAAATCATTAAATAGTTTAATTTATAATGAATTGTTTAATTTATTATTTAAATAATTCAATCCTTTAATTTTTAATTAATTGATTAATTTATTTTATAAATAATTCAAGTGATTATTTTAAAATGAATTGTTAAATTTATTACAAAAATAATTCAAATTTTAATATATTTTATAAAAAATTCATTAGTTTAATTTATAATTAATTCTTTCATTTATTTTATAAATAATTCAAGTGATTATTTTAAAATGAATTGTTAATTTAGAATGAAAATAATTCAAATTTAAATGTATTATATAAATAATGCAATATTTTAATTTATTATACAAATAATTCAATAGTTTAATTTATAATGAATTGTTTAATTTATTATAAAATATATCAAAGTTTAATTTATTAAATGAATTATTCAATAGTTTAATTTATAATGAATTGTTTAATTTATTATATAAATATTTCAAGTGATCATTTTAAAATGAAATAATTCATGTGATTATTTTTAATTAAATTGGTTCATTTATTATAAAAATAATTCAAAGTTTAATTTATTATAAAAATAATTCAAAGTTTAATTAATTAAAAAAATAATTCAAAGTTTAATATAATATGTAAATAATTCGACAGTTTAGTTTATAATTAATTGTTTAATTTATTGTATAAGTAAATCAATCGTTTAATTTATAATGAATTGTTTATTTTATTTTATAAATAATTCATGTGATTATTTTAAAATGAATTGTTTAACTTATTATAAAAATAATTCAAAGTTCATTTTATTATAAAAATGATTCAAAGTTTAATTTATGATATAAATAATTCAATTGTTTAATTTTTTAAATAAATAATTCAATAGTTTAATTTTTCATGAATTGATTAATTTATTTTATAAATAATTTGTGATTATTTTTAAATGAATTATTAAATTTATTACAAAAATAATTCAACTTTGAATATATTATACAAATAATTCAATAATTTAATTTATAATGAATTCTTTAATTTATTTTATAAATAATTCAAGTGATTATTTTGAAATGAATTGTTTAATTTAGTATAAAAATAATTCAAATTTTATTTTATTATATAAATAATTCAAAAGTTTATTTTATTATACAAATAATTCAAAAGTTCAATTTATTATATAAATAATTCAATAGTTTAATTTTTAATGAATTGATTAATTTATTTTATAAATAATTTGTGATTATTTTAAAATGAATTGTTAAATTTATCACAAAAATAATTCAACTTTGAATATATTATACAAATAATTCAATAGTTTAATTTATAATGAATTCTTTAATTTATTTTATAAATAATTCAAGTGATTATTTTAAAATGAATTGTTAATTTCGTATAAAATAATTCAAATTTAAATGTATTATATAAATAATGCAATATTTTAATTTATTATACAAATAATTCAATAGTTTAATTTATAATGAATTGTTTAATTTATTATAAAATATTTCAAAGTTTAATTTATTACATGAATAATTCAATAGTTTAATTTATAATGAATTTTTTAATTTATCATATGAATAATTCAATCGTTTAATTTGTATTGAATTGTTTAATTTATCATATAAATAATTCAACAGGTTAATTAATAATGAATTGTTTAATTTATTTTATAAATAATTCATGTAATTATTTTAAAATGAATTGTTTAATTTAGTATAAAAATAATTCAAATTTAAATTTATTAAGTAAATAATGCA
Organism: Heptranchias perlo; assembly: GCF_035084215.1. Lineage (NCBI taxonomy): Eukaryota > Metazoa > Chordata > Chondrichthyes > Hexanchiformes > Hexanchidae > Heptranchias > Heptranchias perlo. Next base: position 242,013 of record NW_027138969.1, on the reverse strand, counting down.
ATAGTTTAATTTATTATACAAATAATTCAATAGTTTAATTTATAATGAATTGTTTAATTTATTATAAAATATTTCAAAGTTTAATTTATTACATGAATAATTCAATAGTTTAATTTATAATGAATTGTTTAATTTATCATATGAACAATTCAATAGTTTAATTTATATTGAATTGTTTAATTTATCATATAAATAATTCAACAGGTTAATTAATAATGAATTGTTTAATTTATTTTATAAATAATTCATGTAATTATTTCAAAAGGAATTGTTTAATTTATTATAAAAAATATTCATCATTTGATTAATTAAAAAAATAATTCAAAGTTTAATATGATATATAAATAAATCAATAGTTTAGTTTATAATTAATTGTTTAATTTATTGTATAAATAATTGTATAGTTTAATTTATAATGAATTGTTTAATTTATTATATGAATAATTCAAGTGATTATTTTAAAATGAATTGTTAATTTAGAATAAAAATAATTCAAATTTAAATGTATTATATAAATAATGCAATATTTTAATTTATTATGCAAATAATTCAATAGTTTAATTTATAATGAATTGTTTAATTTATTATAAAATATTTCAAAGTTTAATTTATTACATGAATAATTCAATAGTTTAATTTATGATGAATTGTTTAATTTATCATATGAACAATTCAATAGTTTAATTTATATTGAATTGTATAATTTATCATATAAATAATTCAACAGGTTAATTAATAATGAATTGTTTAATTTATTTTATAAATAATTCATGTAATTATTTTAAAAGGAATAGTTTAATTTATTATAAAAATTATTCATCGTTTAATTAATTAAAAAAATAATTCAAAGTTTAATATGATATATAAATAATTCAATAGTTTAGTTTATAATTAATTGTTTAATTTATTGTATAAATAATTGTATAGTTTAATTTATAATGAATTGTTTATTTTATTTTATAAATAATTCATGTGATTATTTTAAAATGAATTGTTTAATTTATTATAAAAATAATTCAAATTTAAATTTAATATATAAATAATGCAATAGTTTAATTTATTATACAAATAATTCAATAGTTTAATTAATAATGAATTGTTTACTTTATTACATAAATAATTCAAGTGATTATTTTAAAATGAATTGTTTAATTTAGTATGAAAATAATTCAAATTTTATTTTATTATATAAATAATTCAATAGTTTAATTTATTATGTTATTAATTCAATAGTTTAATTTATAATGAATTGATTAATTTATTAAATAAATAATTCAAGTGATTATTTTAAAATGAATTGTTTAATTTATTATAAAAATAATTCAAAGTTTAATTTATGACATGAATAATTCAAGAGTTTAATTTATAATGAATTGTTTAATTTATTATATGAATAATTGAATAGTTTAATTAATAATGAATTGCTAATTTATTATAAAATTAATTCAAAGTTTAATTTATTATAAAAATAATTCATAGTTTAATTAATTAAAAAATAATTCAATGTTTGATATGATATATAAGTAATTCAATTATTTAATTTATAAATAATTGTTTAATTTATTGTATCAATAATTCACTAGCTTAATTAATAATGAATTGTTTAGTTTATTACATAAATAATTCAAGTGATTATTTTGAAATGAATTGTTCAATTTAGTATAAAAATAATTCAAATTTTATTTTATTATATAAATAATTCAATAGTTTAATTTATTGTACAAATAATTCAAAAGTTTAATTAATAATGAATTGTTTCATGTATTTTATAAATAATTCAAGTGATTATTTTAAAATGAATTGTTTAATTTATCACAAAATAATTCAAAGTTTAATGTATTATATAAATAATGCAATAGTTTAATTTATTATGCAAATAATTCAATAGTTTAATTTAAAATGAATTGATTAATTTATTAAATAAATAATTCAAGTGATTATTTTAAAATGAATTGTTTAATTTATTATAAAAATAATTCAAAGTTTAATTAATTAAAAAAATAATTCAAAGTTTAATATAATATGTAAATAATTCAATAGTTTAGTTTATAATTAATTGTTTAATTTATTGTATAAGTAATTCAATAGTTTAATTAATAATGAATTGTTTAGTTTATTACATAAATAATTCAAGTGATTATTTTGAAATGAATTGTTTAATTTAGTATAAAAATAATTCAAATGTTATTTTATTATATAAATAATTCAAAAGTTTAATTTATTATACAAATAATTCAAAAGTTCAATTTATTATATAAATAATTCAATAGTTTAATTTTTAATGAATTGATTAATTTATTTTATAAATAATTTGTGATTATTTTAAAATGAATTGTTAAATTTATCACAAAAATAATTCAACTTTGAATATATTATACAAATAATTCAATAGTTTAATTTATAATGAATTGTTTAATTTATTATAAAATATTTCAAAGTTTAATTTATTACATGAATAATTCAATAGTTTAATTTATAATGAATTTTTTAATTTATCATATGAATAATTCAATAGTTTAATTTGTATTGAATTGTTTAATTTATCATATAAATAATTCAACAGGTTAATTAATAATGAATTGTTTAATTTATTTTATAAATAATTCATGTAATTATTTTAAAATGAATTGTTTAATTTAGTATAAAAATAATTCAAATTTAAATTTATTAAGTAAATAATGCAATAGTTTAATTTATTATACAAATAATTCAATAGTTTAATTTATAATGAATTGTTTAATTTATTATAAAATATTTCAAAGTTTAATTTATTACATGAATAATTCAATAGTTTAATTTATAATGAATTGTTTAATTTATCATATGAACAATTCAATAGTTTAATTTATATTGAATTGTTTAATTTATCATATAAATAATTCAACAGGTTAATTAATAATGAATTGTTTAATATATTTTATAAATAATTCATGTAATTATTTCAAAAGGAATTGTTTAATTTATTATAAAAAATATTCATCATTTGATTAATTAAAAAAATAATTCAAAGTTTAATATGATATATAAATAATTCAATAGTTTAGTTTATAATTAATTGTTTAATTTATTGTATAAATAATTGTATAGTTTAATTTATAATGAATTGTTCATTTTATTTTATAAATAATTCATGTGATTATTTTAAAATGAATTGTTTAATTTATTATAAAAATAATTCAAATTTAAATTTAATATATAAATAATGCAATAGTTTAATTTATTATACAAATAATTCAATAGTTTAATTTATAATGAATTGTTTAATTTATTATATGAATAATTCAAGTGATTATTTTAAAATGAATTGTTTAATTTATTATAAAATTAATTCAAAGTTTAATTTATTATAAAAATAATTCATAGTTTAATTAATTCTAAAAATATTTCAACGTTTAATATGATATATAAATAATTCAATTGTTTAATTCATAATTAATTGTTTAATTTATTGTATAAATATTTCAATAGTTTAATTAATAATGAATTGTTTACTTTATTACATAAATAATTCAAGTGATTATTTTAAAATGAATTGTTTAATTTAGTATGAAAATAATTCAAATTTTATTTTATTATATAAATAATTCAATAGTTTAATTTATTATGTAAATGATTCAATAGTTTAATTTAAAGTGAATTGATTAATTTATTAAATAAATAATTCAAGTGATTATTTTAAAATGAATTGTTTAATTTATTATAAAAATAATTCAAAGTTTAATTTATGACATGAATAATTCAATAGTTTAATTTATAATGAATTGTTTATTTTATTTTATAAATAATTCATGTGATTATTTTAAAATGAATTGTTTAAATTATTATAAAAATAATTCAAATTTAAATTTAATATATAAATAATGCAATAGTTTAATTTATTATACAAATAATTCAATAGTTTAATTTATAATGAATTGTTTAATTTATTATATGAATAATTCAAGTGATTATTTTAAAATGAATTGTTTATTTTATTATAAAAATAATTCAAAGTTTAATTTATAATGAATTGTTTATTTTATTTTATAAATAATTCATGTGATTATTTTAAAATGAATTATTTAAATTATTATAAAAATAATTCAAATTTAAATTTAATATATAAATAATGCAATAGTTTAATTTATTGTACAAATAATTCAATAGTTTAATTTATACATAAGAACATAAGAACATAAGAAATTGGAGCAGGAGTAGGCCAATCGGCCCCTCGAGCCTGCTCCGCCATTCAATAAGATCATGGCTGATCTGATCCCAACCACAAATCTAAAGAACACAAGAAGTCGGAGCAGGACCCGGCCACATAGCCCCTGGGCCCTCTCCGCCACCCACAGGGCATTGACCGATCCGAACTCAGCTTCATGTCCAATTTCCTGCCCGCTCCCCATAACCCCTAATTCCCTTTACTTCTAGGAAACTGTCTATTTCTGTTTTAAATTTATCTAATGATGTAGCTTCCACAGCTTCCTGGGGCAGCAAATTCCACAGACCTACCACCCTCTGAGTGAAGAAGTTTCTCCTCATCTCAGTTTTGAAAGAGCAGCCCCTTATTCTAAGATTATGCCCCCTAGTTCTAGTTTCACCCATCTTTGGGAACATCCTTACTGCATCCACCCGATCAAGACCCTTCACAATCTTATATGTTTCAATAAGATCGCCTCTCATTCTTCTGAACTCCAATGAGTAGAGTCCCAATCTACTCAACCTCTCCTCATATGTCCGCCCCCTCATCCCCGGGATTAACCGAGTGAACCTTCTTTGTACTGCCTCGAGAGCAAGTATGTCTTTTCTTAAGTATGGAGACCAAAACTGTATGCAGTATTCCAGGTGCGGTCTCACCAATACCTTATATAACTGCAGCAATACCTCCTTGTTTTTATATTCTATCCCCCTAGCAATAAAAGCCAACATTCCGTTGGCTTTCTTGATCACCTGCTGCACCTGCATACCAACTTTTTGATTTTCTTGCACTAGGACCCCCAGATCCCTTTGTACTGCAGTACTTTCCAGTCTCTCGCCATTAAGAAAATAACTTGCTCTCTGATTTTTCCTGTCAAAGTGCATAACCTCACATTTTCCAATATTATATTGCATCTGCCAAATCTCCGCCCACTCACCCAGCCTGTCTATATCCCCTTGCAGGTTTTTTATGTCCTCCTCACTCTCTACTTTCCCTCCCATCTTTGTATCATCTGCAAATTTTGATATGTTGCACTCGGTCCCCTCCTCCAAATCGTTAATATAGATTGTAAAGAGTTGGGGACCCAGCACCGACCCCTGTGGAACACCACTGGTTACTGGTTGCCAGTCCGAAAATGAACCATTTATCCCAACTCTCTGCTTCCTGTTTGATAACCAATCCTCCACCCATGCCAGAATATTACCCCCAATCCCGTGATTTTTTATCTTAAGTAATAATCTTTTATGTGGCACCTTGTCGAATGCCTTCTGGAAGTCTAAATACACTACGTCCACTGGTTCCCCTTTATCCACCCTATACGTTATATCCTCGAAGAACTCAAGCAAATTTGTCAGACATGACTTCCCCTTCATAAAGCCATGCTGACTTTGTCCTATTAAATTATGCTTATCTAAATGTTCCGTTACTGTCTCCTTAATAATAGACTCCAAAATTTTACCCACCACAGATGTTAAGCTAACTGGCCTATAATTTCCAGCCTTCTGCCTACTACCCTTTTTAAATAACGGTGTTACATTAGCAGTTTTCCAATCTGCCGGGACCTCTCCTGAGTCCAGGGAATTTTGGAAAACTATCACCAAAGCATCCACAATCCCTACTGCCACTTCCCTCAAGACCCTAGGATGGAAGCCATCAGGTCCAGGGGATTTATCCGCCTTGAGTCCCATTATTTTACTGAGTACCATCTCTTGAGTGATTTTAATCGTATTTAGCTCCTCCCCCCCGAGAGTCCCCTGTTTGTCCAGTGTTGGGATATTCTTAGTGTCCTCTACTGTAAAGACTGAAACAAAATATTTGTTCAGCATTTTTGCCATCTCCATGTTTCCCACCATTAATTTCCCGGTCTCATCCTCTAAGGGACCTATGTTTGCCTCAGCCACCCTTTTTCTTTTTATATAACTATAGAAACTCTTGCTATCTGTTTTTATGTTTTTTGCTAATTTCTTTTCATAATCTAACTTCCCTTTCTTAATCAATCCTTTAGTTACTTTTTGCTGTCTTTTGAAGAATTCCCAATCTTCTATCCTCCCACTAAGTTTGGCTACCTTATATGTCCTTGTTTTTAGTCGGATACTATCCTTGATTTCTTTACTTAGCCACGGGTGGCTGTCATTTCTTTTACACCCTTTTTTCCTCAGTGGAATATATTTATTTTGAAAGTTGTAAAATAACTCCCTAAATGAACACCACTGCTCATGTACCGTCTTACCCTTTAATCTATTTTCCCAGTCCACTTTAATCAATTCCGCTCTCATACCATCATAGTCTCCTTTATTCAAGCTCAGTACGCTTGTTTGAGAATCAACCTTCTCACCCTCTAATTGGATATGGAATTCAACCATGTTGTGGTCGCTCGTTCCAAGGGGATCCTTAACTAGGACATTATTAATTAATCCTGACTCATTACACAGGACCAGGTCCAAGGTTGCATGCCCCCTTGTAGGATCAGTTACATACTGCTCAAGAAATCCATCCCTGATGCACTCAATGAACTCGTCCTCAAGGCTGCTCTGCCCAATTTGATTTGTCCAGTTAATATGATAATTAAAATCCCCCATAATTATGGCTGTTCCCTTATTACATGCCCCGACTATCTCCTGATTAATACTTCTTCCAGCAGAGTTGCAACTATTAGGAGGCCTATATACTACGCCCACTAATGTTTTTTTTCCCTTATTATTCCTTATCTCCACCCAAACTGTTTCATTATCTTGATGCTTTGTCCCAATATCATTTCTCTGTATTACAGTGATTCCTTCCTTTATTAACATAGCCACCCCACCTCCCCTTCCTTCCTGCCTGTCCTTCCTGATTGTTAAATACCCTGGCATATTTAATTCCCAGTCGTTGTCACCCTGCAGCCATGTTTCTGTAATGGCCACAAGATCATACCCATACGTGGTTATTTGTGCCGTTAACTCGTCCATTTTATTACGAATGCTACGTGCATTCAGATAAAGAACTTTCAAATCTGTTTTGTGACGCTTAGTTCCTGCTTTTTCCTTTTTTAACACTTTACCTATTACTCCATACCTTCTGTCCCTTCCTGTTACGCTTTCCTCTCTCTCCCTGCTCAGGTTCCCAACCCCCTGCCACTTTAGTTTAAACCCTCCCCAACAGCACTAGCAAACACTCCTCCTAGGACAGCGGTCCCGGCCCTGCCCAGGTGCAGACCGTCCGGTTTGTACTGGTCCCACCTCCCCCAGAACCGTTTCCAGTGTCCCAGGAATTTGAATCCCTCCCCCTTGCACCATTCCTCTAGCCACGTATTCATTTGAAATATCCTCCTATTTCTACTCTGACTAGCACGTGGCACTGGCAGCAATCCTGAGATTACTACCTTTGAGGTCCTATTTTTTAATTTACCTCCTAACTCCCTATATTCTGCTTTTAGGACCTCATCCCCTTTTTTACCTATATCGTTGGTGCCTATGTGCACCACGACAGCTGGCTGTTCGCCCTCCCCCTCCAAAATGTTCTGTAGCCGCTCCGAGACATCCTTGATCCTTGCACCAGGGAGGCAACACACCATCCTGGAGTCTCGGTTGCGGCCGCAGAAACGCCTATAAATTGTTTAATTTATTATATGAATAATTCAAGTGATTATTTTAAAATGAATTGTTTAATTTATTATAAAATTAATTCAAAGTTTAATTTATTATAAAAATAATTCATAGTTTAATTCATTCTAAAAATATTTCAACGTTTATTATGATATATAAATAATTCAATTGTTGAATTCATAATTAATTGTTTAATTTATTGTATAAATAATTCAATAGTTTAATTAATAATGAATTGTTTACTTTATTACATAAATAATTCAAGTGATTATTTTAAAATGAATTGTTTAATTTAGTATGAAAATAATTCAAATTTTATTTTATTATATAAATAATGCAATAGTTTAATTTATTATACAAATAATTCAATAGTTTAATTTATACATAAGAACATAAGAACATAAGAAATTGGAGCAGGAGTAGGCCAATCGGCCCCTCGAGCCTGCTCCGCCATTCAATAAGATCATGGCTGATCTGATCCCAACCACAAATCTAAAGAACACAAGAAGTCGGAGCAGGACCCGGCCACATAGCCCCTGGGCCCTCTCCGCCACCCACAGGGCATTGACCGATCCGAACTCAGCTTCATGTCCAATTTCCTGCCCGCTCCCCATAACCCCTAATTCCCTTTACTTCTAGGAAACTGTCTATTTCTGTTTTAAATTTATCTAATGATGTAGCTTCCACAGCTTCCTGGGGCAGCAAATTCCACAGACCTACCACCCTCTGAGTGAAGAAGTTTCTCCTCATCTCAGTTTTGAAAGAGCAGCCCCTTATTCTAAGATTATGCCCCCTAGTTCTAGTTTCACCCATCTTTGGGAACATCCTTACTGCATCCACCCGATCAAGACCCTTCACAATCTTATATGTTTCAATAAGATCGCCTCTCATTCTTCTGAACTCCAATGAGTAGAGTCCCAATCTACTCAACCTCTCCTCATATGTCCGCCCCCTCATCCCCGGGATTAACCGAGTGAACCTTCTTTGTACTGCCTCGAGAGCAAGTATGTCTTTTCTTAAGTATGGAGACCAAAACTGTATGCAGTATTCCAGGTGCGGTCTCACCAATACCTTATATAACTGCAGCAATACCTCCTTGTTTTTATATTCTATCCCCCTAGCAATAAAAGCCAACATTCCGTTGGCTTTCTTGATCACCTGCTGCACCTGCATACCAACTTTTTGATTTTCTTGCACTAGGACCCCCAGATCCCTTTGTACTGCAGTACTTTCCAGTCTCTCGCCATTAAGAAAATAACTTGCTCTCTGATTTTTCCTGTCAAAGTGCATAACCTCACATTTTCCAATATTATATTGCATCTGCCAAATCTCCGCCCACTCACCCAGCCTGTCTATATCCCCTTGCAGGTTTTTTATGTCCTCCTCACTCTCTACTTTCCCTCCCATCTTTGTATCATCTGCAAATTTTGATATGTTGCACTCGGTCCCCTCCTCCAAATCGTTAATATAGATTGTAAAGAGTTGGGGACCCAGCACCGACCCCTGTGGAACACCACTGGTTACTGGTTGCCAGTCCGAAAATGAACCATTTATCCCAACTCTCTGCTTCCTGTTTGATAACCAATCCTCCACCCATGCCAGAATATTACCCCCAATCCCGTGATTTTTTATCTTAAGTAATAATCTTTTATGTGGCACCTTGTCGAATGCCTTCTGGAAGTCTAAATACACTACGTCCACTGGTTCCCCTTTATCCACCCTATACGTTATATCCTCGAAGAACTCAAGCAAATTTGTCAGACATGACTTCCCCTTCATAAAGCCATGCTGACTTTGTCCTATTAAATTATGCTTATCTAAATGTTCCGTTACTGTCTCCTTAATAATAGACTCCAAAATTTTACCCACCACAGATGTTAAGCTAACTGGCCTATAATTTCCAGCCTTCTGCCTACTACCCTTTTTAAATAACGGTGTTACATTAGCAGTTTTCCAATCTGCCGGGACCTCTCCTGAGTCCAGGGAATTTTGGAAAACTATCACCAAAGCATCCACAATCCCTACTGCCACTTCCCTCAAGACCCTAGGATGGAAGCCATCAGGTCCAGGGGATTTATCCGCCTTGAGTCCCATTATTTTACTGAGTACCATCTCTTGAGTGATTTTAATCGTATTTAGCTCCTCCCCCCCGAGAGTCCCCTGTTTGTCCAGTGTTGGGATATTCTTAGTGTCCTCTACTGTAAAGACTGAAACAAAATATTTGTTCAGCATTTTTGCCATCTCCATGTTTCCCACCATTAATTTCCCGGTCTCATCCTCTAAGGGACCTATGTTTGCCTCAGCCACCCTTTTTCTTTTTATATAACTATAGAAACTCTTGCTATCTGTTTTTATGTTTTTTGCTAATTTCTTTTCATAATCTAACTTCCCTTTCTTAATCAATCCTTTAGTTACTTTTTGCTGTCTTTTGAAGAATTCCCAATCTTCTATCCTCCCACTAAGTTTGGCTACCTTATATGTCCTTGTTTTTAGTCGGATACTATCCTTGATTTCTTTACTTAGCCACGGGTGGCTGTCATTTCTTTTACACCCTTTTTTCCTCAGTGGAATATATTTATTTTGAAAGTTGTAAAATAACTCCCTAAATGAACACCACTGCTCATGTACCGTCTTACCCTTTAATCTATTTTCCCAGTCCACTTTAATCAATTCCGCTCTCATACCATCATAGTCTCCTTTATTCAAGCTCAGTACGCTTGTTTGAGAATCAACCTTCTCACCCTCTAATTGGATATGGAATTCAACCATGTTGTGGTCGCTCGTTCCAAGGGGATCCTTAACTAGGACATTATTAATTAATCCTGACTCATTACACAGGACCAGGTCCAAGGTTGCATGCCCCCTTGTAGGATCAGTTACATACTGCTCAAGAAATCCATCCCTGATGCACTCAATGAACTCGTCCTCAAGGCTGCTCTGCCCAATTTGATTTGTCCAGTTAATATGATAATTAAAATCCCCCATAATTATGGCTGTTCCCTTATTACATGCCCCGACTATCTCCTGATTAATACTTCTTCCAGCAGAGTTGCAACTATTAGGAGGCCTATATACTACGCCCACTAATGTTTTTTTTCCCTTATTATTCCTTATCTCCACCCAAACTGTTTCATTATCTTGATGCTTTGTCCCAATATCATTTCTCTGTATTACAGTGATTCCTTCCTTTATTAACATAGCCACCCCACCTCCCCTTCCTTCCCGCCTGTCCTTCCTGATTGTTAAATACCCTGGCATATTTAATTCCCAGTCGTTGTCACCCTGCAGCCATGTTTCTGTAATGGCCACAAGATCATACCCATACGTGGTTATTTGTGCCGTTAACTCGTCCATTTTATTACGAATGCTATGTGCATTCAGATAAAGAACTTTCAAATCTGTTTTGTGACGCTTAGTTCCTGCTTTTTCCTTTTTTAACACTTTACCTATTACTCCATACCTTCTGTCCCTTCCTGTTACGCTTTCCTCTCTCTCCCTGCTCAGGTTCCCAACCCCCTGCCACTTTAGTTTAAACCCTCCCCAACAGCACTAGCAAACACTCCTCCTAGGACAGCGGTCCCGGCCCTGCCCAGGTGCAGACCGTCCGGTTTGTACTGGTCCCACCTCCCCCAGAACCGTTTCCAGTGTCCCAGGAATTTGAATCCCTCCCCCTTGCACCATTCCTCTAGCCACGTATTCATTTGAAATATCCTCCTATTTCTACTCTGACTAGCACGTGGCACTGGCAGCAATCCTGAGATTACTACCTTTGAGGTCCTATTTTTTAATTTACCTCCTAACTCCCTATATTCTGCTTTTAGGACCTCATCCCCTTTTTTACCTATATCGTTGGTGCCTATGTGCACCACGACAGCTGGCTGTTCGCCCTCCCCCTCCAAAATGTTCTGTAGCCGCTCCGAGACATCCTTGATCCTTGCACCAGGGAGGCAACACACCATCCTGGAGTCTCGGTTGCGGCCGCAGAAACGCCTATAAATTGTTTAATTTATTATATGAATAATTCAAGTGATTATTTTAAAATGAATTGTTTAATTTATTATAAAATTAATTCAAAGTTTAATTTATTATAAAAATAATTCATAGTTTAATTCATTCTAAAAATATTTCAACGTTTATTATGATATATAAATAATTCAATTGTTGAATTCATAATTAATTGTTTAATTTATTGTATAAATAATTCAATAGTTTAATTAATAATGAATTGTTTACTTTATTACATAAATAATTCAAGTGATTATTTTAAAATGAATTGTTTAATTTAGTATGAAAATAATTCAAATTTTATTTTATTATATAAATAATTCAATAGTTTAATTTATTATGTAAATAATTCAATAGTTTAATTTATAATGAATTGATTAATTTATTAAATAAATAATTCAAGTGAATATTTTGAAATGAATTGTTTAATTTATTATAAAAATAATTCAAAGTTTAATATATGACATCAATAATTCAAGAGTTTAATTTATAATGAATTGTTTAATTTATTATATGAATAATTCAATAGTTTAATTAATAATGAATTGCTAATTTATTATAAAATTAATTCAAAGTTTAATTTATTATAAAAATAATTCATAGTTTAATTTATTAAATAAATAATTCAAAATTTAATTTATTATATAAATCATTCAATAGTTTAATTTATTATAAAAATAATTCATAGTTTAATTTATTAAATAAATAATTCAAAATTTAATTTATTATATAAATCATTCAATAGTTTAATTTATTATATAAATAATTCAATAGCTTAATTTATAATGAATTGTTTAATTTATTATATGAATAATTCAATAGTTTAATTAACAATGAATTGTTTAATATATTTTATAAATAATTCATGTGATTATTTTTAAATGAATTGTTTCATTTATTATAAAAATAATTCAAAGTTTAATATATGATATGAATAATTAAATAGTTTAATTTATTGTATAAATAATTAAATAGTTTAATTTATAATGAATTGTTTAATTTATTATTTAAATAATTCAATCCTTTAATTTTTAATTAATTGATTAATTTATTTTATCAATAATTAAAGTGATTATTTTAAAATAAATTGTTAAATTTATTACAAAAATAATTCAAATTTAAATTTAATATATAAATAATGCAATAGTTTAATTTATTATACAAATAATTCAATAGTTTAATTTATAATGAATTGTTTAATTTATTATATGAATAATTCAAGTGATTATTTTAAAATGAATTGTTTAATTTATTATAAAATTAATTCAAAGTTTAATTTATTATAAAAATAATTCATAGTTTAATTAATTCTAAAAATATTTCAACGTTTAATATGATATATAAATAATTCAATTGTTTAATTCATAATTAATTGTTTAATTTATTGTATAAATATTTCAATAGTTTAATTAATAATGAATTGTTTACTTTATTACATAAATAATTCAAGTGATTATTTTAAAATGAATTGTTTAATTTAGTATGAAAATAATTCAAATTTTATTTTATTATATAAATAATTCAATAGTTTAATTTATTATGTAAATGATTCAATAGTTTAATTTATAATGAATTTATTAATTTATTAAATAAATAATTCAAGTGATTATTTTAAAATGAATTGTTTAATTTATTATAAAAATAATTCAAAGTTTAATTTATGACATGAATAATTCAATAGTTTAATTTATAATGAATTGTTTATTTTATTTTATAAATAATTCATGTGATTATTTTAAAATGAATTGTTTAAATTATTATAAAAATAATTCAAATTTAAATTTAATATATAAATAATGCAATAGTTTAATTTATTATACAAATAATTCAATAGTTTAATTTATAATGAATTGTTTAATTTATTATATGAATAATTCAAGTGATTATTTTAAAATGAATTGTTTAATTTATTATAAAATTAATTAAAAGTTTAATTTATTATAAAAATAATTCATAGTTTAATTAATTCTAAAAATAGTTCAACGTTTAATATTATATATAAATAATTCAATTGTTTAATTCATAATTAATTGTTTAATTTATTGTATAAATAATTCAATAGTTTAATTAATAATGAATTGTTTACTTTATTACATAAATAATTCAAGTGATTATTTTAAAATGAATTGTTTAATTTAGTATGAAAATAATTCAAATTTTATTTTATTATATAAATAATTCAATAGTTTAATTTATTATGTAAATAATTCAATAGTTTAATTTAAAATGAATTGATTAATTTATTAAATAAATAATTCAAGTGATTATTTTGAAATGAATTGTTTAATTTATTATAAAAATAATTCAAAGTTTAATTTATGACATCAATAATTCAAGAGTTTAATTTATAATTAATTGTTTAATTTATTATATGAATAATTCAATAGTTTAATTAATAATGAATTGCTAATTTATTATAAAATTAATTCAAAGTTTAATTTATTTTAAAAATAATTCATAGTTTAATTTATTAAATAAATTATTCAAAATTTAATTTATTATATAAATCAATCAATAGTTTAATTTATTGTATAAATCATTAAATAGTTTAATTTATAATGAATTGTTTAATTTATTATTTAAATAATTCAATCCTTTAATTTTTAATTAATTGATTAATTTATTTTATAAATAATTCAAGTGATTATTTTAAAATGAATTGTTAAATTTATTACAAAAATAATTCAAATTTTAATATATTTTATAAATAATTCATTAGTTTAATTTATAATTAATTCTTTCATTTATTTTATAAATAATTCAAGTGATTATTTTAAAATGAATTGTTAATTTAGAATGAAAATAATTCAAATTTAAATGTATTATATAAATAATGCAATATTTTAATTTATTATACAAATAATTCAATAGTTTAATTTATAATGAATTGTTTAATTTATTATAAAATATATCAAAGTTTAATTTATTAAATGAATTATTCAATAGTTTAATTTATAATGAATTGTTTAATTTATTATATAAATATTTCAAGTGATCATTTTAAAATGAAATGATTCATGTGATTATTTTTAATTAAATTGGTTCATTTATTATAAAAATAATTCAAAGTTTAATTTATTATAAAAATAATTCAAAGTTTAATTAATTAAAAAAATAATTCAAAGTTTAATATAATATGTAAATAATTCGACAGTTTAGTTTATAATTAATTGTTTAATTTATTGTATAAGTAATTCAATCGTTTAATTTATAATGAATTGTTTATTTTATTTTATAAATAATTCATGTGATTATTTTAAAATGAATTGTTTAACTTATTATAAAAATAATTCAAAGTTCATTTTATTATAAAAATGATTCAAAGTTTAATTTATAATATAAATAATTCAATTGTTTAATTTTTTAAATAAATAATTCAATAGTTTAATTTTTCATGAATTGATTAATTTATTTTATAAATAATTTGTGATTATTTTTAAATGAATTATTAAATTTATTACAAAAATAATTCAACTTTGAATATATTATACAAATAATTCAATAGTTTAATTTATAATGAATTCTTTAATTTATTTTATAAATAATTCAAGTGATTATTTTAAAATGAATTGTTAATTTAGAATAAAAATAATTCAAATTTAAATGTATTATATAAATAATGCAATATTTTAATTTATTATACAAATAATTCAATAGTTTAATTTATAATGAATTGTTTAATTTATTATAAAATATTTCAAAGTTTAATTTATTACATGAATAATTCAATAGTTTAATTTATGATGAATTGTTTAATTTATCATATGAACAATTCAATAGTTTAATTTATAATGAATTGTTTATTTTATTTTATAAATAATTCATGTGATTATTTTAAAATGAATTGTTTAACTTATTATAAAAATAATTCAAAGTTCATTTTATTATAAAAATGATTCAAAGTTTAATTTATGATATAAATAATTCAATTGTTTAATTTTTTAAATAAATAATTCAAGTGATTATTTTAAAATGAATTGTTTAATTTAGTATGAAAATAATTCAAATTTTGTTTTATTATATAAATAATTCAATAGTTTAATTTATTATGTTATTAATTCAATAGTTTAATTTATAATGAATTGATTAATTTATTAAATAAATAATTCAAGTGATTATTTTAAAATGAATTGTTTAATTTATTATAAAAATAATTCAAAGTTTAATTTATGACATGAATAATTCAAGAGTTTAATTTATAATGAATTGTTTAATTTATTATATGAATAATTGAATAGTTTAATTAATAATGAATTGCTAATTTATTATAAAATTAATTCAAAGTTTAATTTATTATAAAAATAATTCATAGTTTAATTAATTAAAAAAATAATTCAATGTTTGATATGATATATAAGTAATTCAATTATTTAATTTATAAATAATTGTTTAATTTATTGTATCAATAATTCACTAGCTTAATTAATAATGAATTGTTTAGTTTATTACATAAATAATTCAAGTGATTATTTTGAAATGAATTGTTCAATTTAGTATAAAAATAATTCAAATTTTATTTTATTATATAAATAATTCAATAGTTTAATTTATTGTACAAATAATTCAAAAGTTTAATTAATAATGAATTGTTTCATGTATTTTATAAATAATTCAAGTGATTATTTTAAAATGAATTGTTTAATTTATCACAAAATAATTCAAAGTTTAATGTATTATATAAATAATGCAATAGTTTAATTTATTATGCAAATAATTCAATAGTTTAATTTAAAATGAATTGATTAATTTATTAAATAAATCATTAAATAGTTTAATTTATAATGAATTGTTTAATTTATTATTTAAATAATTCAATCCTTTAATTTTTAATTAATTGATTAATTTATTTTATAAATAATTCAAGTGATTATTTTAAAATGAATTGTTTAATTTAGTATGAAAATAATTCAAATTTTATTTTATTATATAAATAATTCAATAGTTTAATTTATTATGTTATTAATTCAATAGTTTAATTTATAATGAATTGATTAATTTATTAAATAAATAATTCAAGTGATTATTTTAAAATGAATTGTTTAATTTATTATAAAAATAATTCAAAGTTTAATTTATGACATGAATAATTCAAGAGTTTAATTTATAATGAATTGTTTAATTTATTATATGAATAATTGAATAGTTTAATTAATAATGAATTGCTAATTTATTATAAAATTAATTCAAAGTTTAATTTATTATAAAAATAATTCATAGTTTAATTAATTAAAAAAATAATTCAATGTTTGATATGATATATAAGTAATTCAATTATTTAATTTATAAATAATTGTTTAATTTATTGTATCAATAATTCACTAGCTTAATTAATAATGAATTGTTTAGTTTATTACATAAATAATTCAAGTGATTATTTTGAAATGAATTGTTCAATTTAGTATAAAAATAATTCAAATTTTATTTTATTATATAAATAATTCAATAGTTTAATTTATTGTACAAATAATTCAAAAGTTTAATTAATAATGAATTGTTTCATGTATTTTATAAATAATTCAAGTGATTATTTTAAAATGAATTGTTTAATTTATCACAAAATAATTCAAAGTTTAATGTATTATATAAATAATGCAATAGTTTAATTTATTATGCAAATAATTCAATAGTTTAATTTAAAATGAATTGATTAATTTATTAAATAAATAATTCAAGTGATTATTTTAAAATGAATTGTTTAATTTATTATAAAAATAATTCAAAGTTTAATTAATTAAAAAATAATTCAAAGTTTAATATAATATGTAAATAATTCAATAGTTTAGTTTATAATTAATTGTTTAATTCATTGTATCAATAATTCACTAGCTTAATTAATAATGAATTGTTTAGTTTATTACATAAATAATTCAAGTGATTATTTTGAAATGAATTGTTCAATTTAGTATAAAAATAATTCAAATTTTATTTTATTATATAAATAATTCAATAGTTTAATTTATTGTACAAATAATTCAAAAGTTTAATTAATAATGAATTGTTTCATGTATTTTATAAATAATTCAAGTGATTATTTTAAAATGAATTGTTTAATTTATTATAAAATTAATTCAAAGTTTAATTTATTATAAAAATAATTCATAGTTTAATTCATTCTAAAAATATTTCAACGTTTATTATGATATATAAATAATTCAATTGTTGAATTCATAATTAATTGTTTAATTTATTGTATAAATAATTCAATAGTTTAATTAATAATGAATTGTTTACTTTATTACATAAATAATTCAAGTGATTATTTTAAAATGAATTGTTTAATTTAGTATGAAAATAATTCAAATTTTATTTTATTATATAAATAATTCAATAGTTTAATTTATTATGTAAATAATTCAATAGTTTAATTTATAATGAATTGATTAATTTATTAAATAAATAATTCAAGTGAATATTTTGAAATGAATTGTTTAATTTATTATAAAAATAATTCAAAGTTTAATATATGACATCAATAATTCAAGAGTTTAATTTATAATGAATTGTTTAATTTATTATATGAATAATTCAATAGTTTAATTAATAATGAATTGCTAATTTATTATAAAATTAATTCAAAGTTTAATTTATTATAAAAATAATTCATAGTTTAATTTATTAAATAAATAATTCAAAATTTAATTTATTATATAAATCATTCAATAGTTTAATTTATTATAAAAATAATTCATAGTTTAATTTATTAAATAAATAATTCAAAATTTAATTTATTATATAAATCATTCAATAGTTTAATTTATTATATAAATAATTCAATAGCTTAATTTATAATGAATTGTTTAATTTATTATATGAATAATTCAATAGTTTAATTAACAATGAATTGTTTAATATATTTTATAAATAATTCATGTGATTATTTTTAAATGAATTGTTTCATTTATTATAAAAATAATTCAAAGTTTAATATATGATATGAATAATTAAATAGTTTAATTTATTGTATAAATAATTAAATAGTTTAATTTATAATGAATTGTTTAATTTATTATTTAAATAATTCAATCCTTTAATTTTTAATTAATTGATTAATTTATTTTATCAATAATTAAAGTGATTATTTTAAAATAAATTGTTAAATTTATTACAAAAATAATTCAAATTTAAATTTAATATATAAATAATGCAATCGTTTAATTTATTATACAAATAATTCAATAGTTTAATTTATAATGAATTGTTTAATTTATTATATGAATAATTCAAGTGATTATTTTAAAATGAATTGTTTAATTTATTATAAAATTAATTCAAAGTTTAATTTATTATAAAAATAATTCATAGTTTAATTAATTCTAAAAATATTTCAACGTTTAATATGATATATAAATAATTCAATTGTTTAATTCATAATTAATTGTTTAATTTATTGTATAAATATTTCAATAGTTTAATTAATAATGAATTGTTTACTTTATTACATAAATAATTCAAGTGATTATTTTAAAATGAATTGTTTAATTTAGTATGAAAATAATTCAAATTTTATTTTATTATATAAATAATTCAATAGTTTAATTTATTATGTAAATGATTCAATAGTTTAATTTATAATGAATTTATTAATTTATTAAATAAATAATTCAAGTGATTATTTTAAAATGAATTGTTTAATTTATTATAAAAATAATTCAAAGTTTAATTTATGACATGAATAATTCAATAGTTTAATTTATAATGAATTGTTTATTTTATTTTATAAATAATTCATGTGATTATTTTAAAATGAATTGTTTAAATTATTATAAAAATAATTCAAATTTAAAT
Source organism: Heptranchias perlo (assembly GCF_035084215.1). Taxonomy (NCBI): domain Eukaryota; kingdom Metazoa; phylum Chordata; class Chondrichthyes; order Hexanchiformes; family Hexanchidae; genus Heptranchias; species Heptranchias perlo. The sequence goes on along the minus strand of NW_027138969.1, from coordinate 222,459 downwards.
TTAATATATAAATAATGCAATAGTTTAATTTATTATACAAATAATTCAATAGTTTAATTTATAATGAATTGTTTAATTTATTATATGAATAATTCAAGTGATTATTTTAAAATGAATTGTTTAATTTATTATAAAATTAATTAAAAGTTTAATTTATTATAAAAATAATTCATAGTTTAATTAATTCTAAAAATAGTTCAACGTTTAATATTATATATAAATAATTCAATTGTTTAATTCATAATTAATTGTTTAATTTATTGTATAAATAATTCAATAGTTTAATTAATAATGAATTGTTTACTTTATTACATAAATAATTCAAGTGATTATTTTAAAATGAATTGTTTAATTTAGTATGAAAATAATTCAAATTTTATTTTATTATATAAATAATTCAATAGTTTAATTTATTATGTAAATAATTCAATAGTTTAATTTAAAATGAATTGATTAATTTATTAAATAAATAATTCAAGTGATTATTTTGAAATGAATTGTTTAATTTATTATAAAAATAATTCAAAGTTTAATTTATGACATCAATAATTCAAGAGTTTAATTTATATTTAATTGTTTAATTTATTATATGAATAATTCAATAGTTTAATTAATAATGAATTGCTAATTTATTATAAAATTAATTCAAAGTTTAATTTATTTTAAAAATAATTCATAGTTTAATTTATTAAATAAATTATTCAAAATTTAATTTATTATATAAATCAATCAATAGTTTAATTTATTATATAAATAATTCAATAGTTTAATTTATAATGAATTGTTTAATTTATTATATGAATAATTCAATAATTTAATTAACAATGAATTGTTTAATATATTTTATCAATAATTCATGTGATTATTTTTAAATGAATTGTTTCATTTATTATAAAAATAATTCAAAGTTTAATATATGATATGAATAATTAAATAGTTTAATTTATTGTATAAATCATTAAATAGTTTAATTTATAATGAATTGTTTAATTTATTATTTAAATAATTCAATCCTTTAATTTTTAATTAATTGATTAATTTATTTTATAAATAATTCAAGTGATTATTTTAAAATGAATTGTTAAATTTATTACAAAAATAATTCAAATTTTAATATATTTTATAAATAATTCATTAGTTTAATTTATAATTAATTCTTTCATTTATTTTATAAATAATTCAAGTGATTATTTTAAAATGAATTGTTAATTTAGAATGAAAATAATTCAAATTTAAATGTATTATATAAATAATGCAATATTTTAATTTATTATACAAATAATTCAATAGTTTAATTTATAATGAATTGTTTAATTTATTATAAAATATATCAAAGTTTAATTTATTAAATGAATTATTCAATAGTTTAATTTATAATGAATTGTTTAATTTATTATATAAATATTTCAAGTGATCATTTTAAAATGAAATGATTCATGTGATTATTTTTAATTAAATTGGTTCATTTATTATAAAAATAATTCAAAGTTTAATTTATTATAAAAATAATTCAAAGTTTAATTAATTAAAAAAATAATTCAAAGTTTAATATAATATGTAAATAATTCGACAGTTTAGTTTATAATTAATTGTTTAATTTATTGTATAAGTAATTCAATCGTTTAATTTATAATGAATTGTTTATTTTATTTTATAAATAATTCATGTGATTATTTTAAAATGAATTGTTTAACTTATTATAAAAATAATTCAAAGTTCATTTTATTATAAAAATGATTCAAAGTTTAATTTATAATATAAATAATTCAATTGTTTAATTTTTTAAATAAATAATTCAATAGTTTAATTTTTCATGAATTGATTAATTTATTTTATAAATAATTTGTGATTATTTTTAAATGAATTATTAAATTTATTACAAAAATAATTCAACTTTGAATATATTATACAAATAATTCAATAGTTTAATTTATAATGAATTCTTTAATTTATTTTATAAATAATTCAAGTGATTATTTTAAAATGAATTGTTAATTTAGAATAAAAATAATTCAAATTTAAATGTATTATATAAATAATGCAATATTTTAATTTATTATACAAATAATTCAATAGTTTAATTTATAATGAATTGTTTAATTTATTATAAAATATTTCAAAGTTTAATTTATTACATGAATAATTCAATAGTTTAATTTATGATGAATTGTTTAATTTATCATATGAACAATTCAATAGTTTAATTTATATTGAATTGTTTAATTTATCATATAAATAATTCAACAGGTTAATTAATAATGAATTGTTTAATTTATTTTATAAATAATTCATGTAATTATTTTAAAAGGAATAGTTTAATTTATTATAAAAATTATTCATCGTTTAATTAATTAAAAAAATAATTCAAAGTTTAATATGATATATAAATAATTCAATAGTTTAGTTTATAATTAATTGTTTAATTTATTGTATAAATAATTGTATAGTTTAATTTATAATGAATTGTTTATTTTATTTTATAAATAATTCATGTGATTATTTTAAAATGAATTGTTTAACTTATTATAAAAATAATTCAAAGTTCATTTTATTATAAAAATGATTCAAAGTTTAATTTATGATATAAATAATTCAATTGTTTAATTTTTTAAATAAATAATTCAATAGTTTAATTTTTCATGAATTGATTAATTTATTTTATAAATAATTTGTGATTATTTTTAAATGAATTATTAAATTTATTACAAAAATGATTCAACTTTGAATATATTATACAAATAATTCAATAGTTTAATTTATAATCAATTCTTTAATTTATTTTATAAATAATTCAAGTGATTATTTTAAAATGAATTGTTAATTTAGAATAAAAATAATTCAAATTTAAATGTATTATATAAATAATGCAATATTTTAATTTATTATACAAATAATTCAATAGTTTAATTTATAATGAATTGTTTAATTTATTATAAAATATTTCAAAGTTTAATTTATTACATGAATAATTCAATAGTTTAATTTATGATGAATTGTTTAATTTATCATATGAACAATTCAATAGTTTAATTTATAATGAATTGTTTATTTTATTTTATAAATAATTCATGTGATTATTTTAAAATGAATTGTTTAACTTATTATAAAAATAATTCAAAGTTCATTTTATTATAAAAATGATTCAAAGTTTAATTTATGATATAAATAATTCAATTGTTTAATTTTTTAAATAAATAATTCAAGTGATTATTTTAAAATGAATTGTTTAATTTAGTATGAAAATAATTCAAATTTTATTTTATTATATAAATAATTCAATAGTTTAATTTATTATGTTATTAATTCAATAGTTTAATTTATAATGAATTGATTAATTTATTAAATAAATAATTCAAGTGATTATTTTAAAATGAATTGTTTAATTTATTATAAAAATAATTCAAAGTTTAATTTATGACATGAATAATTCAAGAGTTTAATTTATAATGAATTGTTTAATTTATTATATGAATAATTGAATAGTTTAATTAATAATGAATTGCTAATTTATTATAAAATTAATTCAAAGTTTAATTTATTATAAAAATAATTCATAGTTTAATTAATTAAAAAAATAATTCAATGTTTGATATGATATATAAGTAATTCAATTATTTAATTTATAAATAATTGTTTAATTTATTGTATCAATAATTCACTAGCTTAATTAATAATGAATTGTTTAGTTTATTACATAAATAATTCAAGTGATTATTTTGAAATGAATTGTTCAATTTAGTATAAAAATAATTCAAATTTTATTTTATTATATAAATAATTCAATAGTTTAATTTATTGTACAAATAATTCAAAAGTTTAATTAATAATGAATTGTTTCATGTATTTTATAAATAATTCAAGTGATTATTTTAAAATGAATTGTTTAATTTATCACAAAATAATTCAAAGTTTAATGTATTATATAAATAATGCAATAGTTTAATTTATTATGCAAATAATTCAATAGTTTAATTTAAAATGAATTGATTAATTTATTAAATAAATCATTAAATAGTTTAATTTATAATGAATTGTTTAATTTATTATTTAAATAATTCAATCCTTTAATTTTTAATTAATTGATTAATTTATTTTATAAATAATTCAAGTGATTATTTTAAAATGAATTGTTTAATTTAGTATGAAAATAATTCAAATTTTATTTTATTATATAAATAATTCAATAGTTTAATTTATTATGTTATTAATTCAATAGTTTAATTTATAATGAATTGATTAATTTATTAAATAAATAATTCAAGTGATTATTTTAAAATGAATTGTTTAATTTATTATAAAAATAATTCAAAGTTTAATTTATGACATGAATAATTCAAGAGTTTAATTTATAATGAATTGTTTAATTTATTATATGAATAATTGAATAGTTTAATTAATAATGAATTGCTAATTTATTATAAAATTAATTCAAAGTTTAATTTATTATAAAAATAATTCATAGTTTAATTAATTAAAAAAATAATTCAATGTTTGATATGATATATAAGTAATTCAATTATTTAATTTATAAATAATTGTTTAATTTATTGTATCAATAATTCACTAGCTTAATTAATAATGAATTGTTTAGTTTATTACATAAATAATTCAAGTGATTATTTTGAAATGAATTGTTCAATTTAGTATAAAAATAATTCAAATTTTATTTTATTATATAAATAATTCAATAGTTTAATTTATTGTACAAATAATTCAAAAGTTTAATTAATAATGAATTGTTTCATGTATTTTATAAATAATTCAAGTGATTATTTTAAAATGAATTGTTTAATTTATCACAAAATAATTCAAAGTTTAATGTATTATATAAATAATGCAATAGTTTAATTTATTATGCAAATAATTCAATAGTTTAATTTAAAATGAATTGATTAATTTATTAAATAAATAATTCAAGTGATTATTTTAAAATGAATTGTTTAATTTATTATAAAAATAATTCAAAGTTTAATTAATTAAAAAATAATTCAAAGTTTAATATAATATGTAAATAATTCAATAGTTTAGTTTATAATTAATTGTTTAATTCATTGTATCAATAATTCACTAGCTTAATTAATAATGAATTGTTTAGTTTATTACATAAATAATTCAAGTGATTATTTTGAAATGAATTGTTCAATTTAGTATAAAAATAATTCAAATTTTATTTTATTATATAAATAATTCAATAGTTTAATTTATTGTACAAATAATTCAAAAGTTTAATTAATAATGAATTGTTTCATGTATTTTATAAATAATTCAAGTGATTATTTTAAAATGAATTGTTTAATTTATCACAAAATAATTCAAAGTTTAATGTATTATATAAATAATGCAATAGTTTAATTTATTATGCAAATAATTCAATAGTTTAATTTAAAATGAATTGATTAATTTATTAAATAAATAATTCAAGTGATTATTTTAAAATGAATTGTTTAATTTATTATAAAAATAATTCAAAGTTTAATTAATTAAAAAATAATTCAAAGTTTAATATAATATGTAAATAATTCAATAGTTTAGTTTATAATTAATTGTTTAATTTATTGTATAAGTAATTCAATAGTTTAATTAATAATGAATTGTTTAGTTTATTACATAAATAATTCAAGTGATTATTTTGAAATGAATTGTTTAATTTAGTATAAAAATAATTCAAATTTTATTTTATTATATAAATAATTCAAAAGTTTAATTTCTTATACAAATAATTCAAAAGTTCAATTTATTATATAAATAATTCAATAGTTTAATTTTTAATGAATTGATTAATTTATTTTATAAGTAATTTGTGATTATTTTAAAATGAATTGTTAAATTTATCACAAAAATAATTCAACTTTGAATATATTATACAAATAATTCAATAGTTTAATTTATAATGAATTCTTTAATTTATTTTATAAATAATTCAAGTGATTATTTTAAAATGAATTGTTAATTTCGTATAAAATAATTCAAATTTAAATGTATTATATAAATAATGCAATATTTTAATTTATTTTATAAATAATTGTATAGTTTAATTTATAATGAATTGTTTATTTTATTTTATAAATAATTCATGTGATTATTTTAAAATGAATTGTTTAATTTATTATAAAAATAATTCAAATTTTATTTTATTATATAAATAATTCAATAGTTTAATTTATTATGTTATTAATTCAATAGTTTAATTTATAATGAATTGATTAATTTATTAAATAAATAATTCAAGTGATTATTTTAAAATGAATTGTTTAATTTATTATAAAAATAATTCAAAGTTTAATTTATGACATGAATAATTCAAGAGTTTAATTTATAATGAATTGTTTAATTTATTATATGAATAATTGAATAGTTTAATTAATAATGAATTGCTAATTTATTATAAAATTAATTCAAAGTTTAATTTATTATAAAAATAATTCATAGTTTAATTAATTAAAAAAATAATTCAATGTTTGATATGATATATAAGTAATTCAATTATTTAATTTATAAATAATTGTTTAATTTATTGTATCAATAATTCACTAGCTTAATTAATAATGAATTGTTTAGTTTATTACATAAATAATTCAAGTGATTATTTTGAAATGAATTGTTCAATTTAGTATAAAAATAATTCAAATTTTATTTTATTATATAAATAATTCAATAGTTTAATTTATTGTACAAATAATTCAAAAGTTTAATTAATAATGAATTGTTTCATGTATTTTATAAATAATTCAAGTGATTATTTTAAAATGAATTGTTTAATTTATCACAAAATAATTCAAAGTTTAATGTATTATATAAATAATGCAATAGTTTAATTTATTATGCAAATAATTCAATAGTTTAATTTAAAATGAATTGATTAATTTATTAAATAAATAATTCAAGTGATTATTTTAAAATGAATTGTTTAATTTATTATAAAAATAATTCAAAGTTTAATTAATTAAAAAATAATTCAAAGTTTAATATAATATGTAAATAATTCAATAGTTTAGTTTATAATTAATTGTTTAATTTATTGTATCAATAATTCACTAGCTTAATTAATAATGAATTGTTTAGTTTATTACATAAATAATTCAAGTGATTATTTTGAAATGAATTGTTCAATTTAGTATAAAAATAATTCAAATTTTATTTTATTATATAAATAATTCAATAGTTTAATTTATTGTACAAATAATTCAAAAGTTTAATTAATAATGAATTGTTTCATGTATTTTATAAATAATTCAAGTGATTATTTTAAAATGAATTGTTTAATTTATCACAAAATAATTCAAAGTTTAATGTATTATATAAATAATGCAATAGTTTAATTTATTATGCAAATAATTCAATAGTTTAATTTAAAATGAATTGATTAATTTATTAAATAAATAATTCAAGTGATTATTTTAAAATGAATTGTTTAATTTATTATAAAAATAATTCAAAGTTTAATTAATTAAAAAATAATTCAAAGTTTAATATAATATGTAAATAATTCAATAGTTTAGTTTATAATTAATTGTTTAATTTATTGTATAAGTAATTCAATAGTTTAATTAATAATGAATTGTTTAGTTTATTACATAAATAATTCAAGTGATTATTTTGAAATGAATTGTTTAATTTAGTATAAAAATAATTCAAATTTTATTTTATTATATAAATAATTCAAAAGTTTAATTTATTATACAAATAATTCAAAAGTTCAATTTATTATATAAATAATTCAATAGTTTAATTTTTAATGAATTGATTAATTTATTTTATAAATAATTTGTGATTATTTTAAAATGAATTGTTAAATTTATCACAAAAATAATTCAACTTTGAATATATTATACAAATAATTCAATAGTTTAATTTATAATGAATTCTTTAATTTATTTTATAAATAATTCAAGTGATTATTTTAAAATGAATTGTTAATTTCGTATAAAATAATTCAAATTTAAATGTATTATATAAATAATGCAATATTTTAATTTATTGTATAAATAATTGTATAGTTTAATTTATAATGAATTGTTTATTTTATTTTATAAATAATTCATGTGATTATTTTAAAATGAATTGTTTAATTTATTATAAAAATAATTCAAATTTTATTTTATTATATAAATAATTCAATAGTTTAATTTATTATGTTATTAATTCAATAGTTTAATTTATAATGAATTGATTAATTTATTAAATAAATAATTCAAGTGATTATTTTAAAATGAATTGTTTAATTTATTATAAAAATAATTCAAAGTTTAATTTATGACATGAATAATTCAATAGTTTAATTTATAATGAATTGTTTAATTTATTATATGAATAATTGAATAGTTTAATTAATAATGAATTGCTAATTTATTATAAAATTAATTCAAAGTTTAATTTATTATAAAAATAATTCATAGTTTAATTAATTAAAAAAATAATTCAATGTTTGATATGATATATAAGTAATTCAATTATTTAATTTATAAATAATTGTTTAATTTATTGTATCAATAATTCACTAGCTTAATTAATAATGAATTGTTTAGTTTATTACATAAATAATTCAAGTGATTATTTTGAAATGAATTGTTCAATTTAGTATAAAAATAATTCAAATTTTATTTTATTATATAAATAATTCAATAGTTTAATTTATTGTACAAATAATTCAAAAGTTTAATTAATAATGAATTGTTTCATGTATTTTATAAATAATTCAAGTGATTATTTTAAAATGAATTGTTTAATTTATCACAAAATAATTCAAAGTTTAATGTATTATATAAATAATGCAATAGTTTAATTTATTATGCAAATAATTCAATAGTTTAATTTAAAATGAATTGATTAATTTATTAAATAAATAATTCAAGTGATTATTTTAAAATGAATTGTTTAATTTATCACAAAATAATTCAAAGTTTAATGTATTATATAAATAATGCAATAGTTTAATTTATTATGCAAATAATTCAATAGTTTAATTTAAAATGAATTGATTAATTTATTAAATAAATAATTCAAGTGATTATTTTAAAATGAATTGTTTAATTTATTATAAAAATAATTCAAAGTTTAATTAATTAAAAAAATAATTCAAAGTTTAATATAATATGTAAATAATTCAATAGTTTAGTTTATAATTAATTGTTTAATTTATTGTATAAGTAATTCAATAGTTCAATTAATAATGAATTGTTTAGTTTATTACATAAATAATTCAAGTGATTATTTTGAAATGAATTGTTTAATTTAGTATAAAAATAATTCAAATTTTATTTTATTATATAAATAATTCAAAAGTTTAATTTATTATACAAATAATTCAAAAGTTCAATTTATTATATAAATAATTCAATAGTTTAATTTTTAATGAATTGATTAATTTATTTTATAAATAATTTGTGATTATTTTAAAATGAATTGTTAAATTTATCACAAAAATAATTCAACTTTGAATATATTATACAAATAATTCAATAGTTTAATTTATAATGAATTCTTTAATTTATTTTATAAATAATTCAAGTGATTATTTTAAAATGAATTGTTAATTTCGTATAAAATAATTCAAATTTAAATGTATTATATAAATAATGCAATATTTTAATTTATTATACAAATAATTCAATAGTTTAATTTATAATGAATTGTTTAATTTATTATAAAATATTTCAATGTTTAATTTATTACATGAATAATTCAATAGTTTAATTTATAATGAATTTTTAAATTTATCATATGAATAATTCAATAGTTTAATTTGTATTGAATTGTTTAATTTATCATATAAATAATTCAACAGGTTAATTAATAATGAATTGTTTAATTTATTTTATAAATAATTCATGTAATTATTTTAAAATGAATTGTTTAATTTAGTATAAAAATAATTCAAATTTAAATTTATTAAGTAAATAATGCAATAGTTTAATTTATTATACAAATAATTCAATAGTTTAATTTATAATGAATTGTTTAATTTATTATAAAATATTTCAAAGTTTAATTTATTACATGAATAATTCAATAGTTTAATTTATAATGAATTGTTTAATTTATCATATGAACAATTCAATAGTTTAATTTATATTGAATTGTTTAATTTATCATATAAATAATTCAACAGGTTAATTAATAATGAATTGTTTAATATATTTTATAAATAATTCATGTAATTATTTCAAAAGGAATTGTTTAATTTATTATAAAAAATATTCATCATTTGATTAATTAAAAAAATAATTCAAACTTTAATATGATATATAAATAATTCAATAGTTTAGTTTATAATTAATTGTTTAATTTATTGTATAAATAATTGTATAGTTTAATTTATAATGAATTGTTCATTTTATTTTATAAATAATTCATGTGATTATTTTAAAATGAATTGTTTAATTTATTATAAAAATAATTCAAATTTAAATTTAATATATAAATAATGCAATAGTTTAATTTATTATACAAATAATTCAATAGTTTAATTTATAATGAATTGTTTAATTTATTATATGAATAATTCAAGTGATTATTTTAAAATGAATTGTTTAATTTATTATAAAATTAATTCAAAGTTTAATTTATTATAAAAATAATTCATAGTTTAATTAATTCTAAAAATATTTCAACGTTTAATATGATATATAAATAATTCAATTGTTTAATTCATAATTAATTGTTTAATTTATTGTATAAATAATTCAATAGTTTAATTAATAATGAATTGTTTACTTTATTACGTAAATAATTCAAGTGATTATTTTAAAATGAATTGTTTAATTTAGTATGAAAATAATTCAAATTTTATTTTATTATATAAATAATTCAATAGTTTAATTTATAATGAATTGATTAATTTATTAAATAAATAATTCAAGTGATTATTTTAAAATGAATTGTTTAATTTATTATAAAAATAATTCAACGTTTAATTTATGACATGAATAATTCAATAGTTTAATTTATAATGAAATGTTTATTTTATTTTATAAATAATTCATGTGATTATTTTAAAATGAATTGTTTAAATTATTATAAAAATAATTCAAATTTAAATTTAATATATAAATAATGCAATAGTTTAATTTATTATACAAATAATTCAATAGTTTAATTTATAATGAATTGTTTATTTTATTATATGAATAATTCAAGTGATTATTTTAAAATGAATTGTTTAATTTATTATAAAATTAATTAAAAGTTTAATTTATTATAAAAATAATTCATAGTTTAATTCATTCTAAAAATATTTCAACGTTTATTATGATATATAAATAATTCAATTGTTTAATTCATAATTAATTGTTTAATTTATTGTATAAATAATTCAATAGTTTAATTTATGACATCAATAATTCAAGAGTTTAATTTATAATGAATTGCTAATTTATTATAAAATTAATTCAAAGTTTAATTTATTATAAAATAATTCATAGTTTAATTTATTAAATAAATAATTCAAAATTTAATTTATTATATAAATCATTCAATAGTTTAATTTATTATAAAAATAATTCAAAGTTTAATTTATTATAAAAATAATTCATAGTTTAATTTATTAAATAAATAATTCAAAATTTAATTTATTATATAAATCATTCAATAGTTTAATTTATTATATAAATAATTCAATAGTTTAATTTATAATGAATTGTTTCATTTATTATATGAATAATTCAATAGTTTAATTAACAATGAATTGTTTAATATATTTTATAAATAATTCATGTGATTATTTTTAAATGAATTGTTTCATTTATTATAAAAATAATTCAAAGTTTAATATATGATATGAATAATTAAATAGTTTAATTTATTGTATAAATAATTAAATAGTTTAATTTGTAATGAATTGTTTAATTTATTATTTAAATAATTCAATCCTTTAATTTTTAATTAATTGATTAATTTATTTTATCAATAATTCAAGTGATTATTTTAAAATGAATTGTTAAATTTATTACAAAAATAATTCAAATTTAAATTTAATATATAAATAATGCAATAGTTTAATTTATTATACAAATAATTCAATAGTTTAATTTATAATGAATTGTTTAATTTATTATATGAATAATTCAAGTGATTATTTTAAAATGAATTGTTTAATTTATTATAAAATTAATTCAAAGTTTAATTTATTATAAAAATAATTCATAGTTTAATTAATTCTAAAAATAGTTCAACGTTTAATATGATATATAAATAATTCAATTGTTTAATTCATAATTAATTGTTTAATTTATTATTTAAATAATTCAATCCTTTAATTTTTAATTAATTGATTAATTTATTTTATCAATAATTCAAGTGATTATTTTAAAATGAATTGTTAAATTTATTACAAAAATAATTCAAATTTAAATTTAATATATAAATAATGCAATAGTTTAATTTATTATACAAATAATTCAATAGTTTAATTTATAATGAATTGTTTAATTTATTATATGAATAATTCAAGTGATTATTTTAAAATGAATTGTTTAATTTATTATAAAATTAATTCAAAGTTTAATTTATTATAAAAATAATTCATAGTTTAATTAATTCTAAAAATAGTTCAACGTTTAATATGATATATAAATAATTCAATTGTTTAATTCATAATTAATTGTTTAATTTATTATTTAAATAATTCAATCCTTTAATTTTTAATTAATTGATTAATTTATTTTATCAATAATTCAAGTGATTATTTTAAAATGAATTGTTAAATTTATTACAAAAATAATTCAAATTTAAATTTAATATATAAATAATGCAATAGTTTAATTTATTATACAAATAATTCAATAGTTTAATTTAAAATGAATTGATTAATTTATTAAATAAATAATTCAAGTGATTATTTTGAAATGAATTGTTTAATTTATTATAAAAATAATTCAAAGTTTAATTTATGACATCAATAATTCAAGAGTTTAATTTATAATGAATTGTTTAATTTATTATATGAATAATTCAATAGTTTAATTAATAATGAATTACTAATTTATTATAAAATTAATTCAAAGTTTAATTTATTTTAAAAATAATTCATAGTTTAATTTATTAAATAAATTATTCAAAATTTAATTTATTATATAAATCAATCAATAGTTTAATTTATTATATAAATAATTCAATAGTTTAATTTATAATGAATTGTTTAATTTATTATATGAATAATTCAATAGTTTAATTAACAATGAATTGTTTAATATATTTTATCAATAATTCATGTGATTATTTTTAAATGAATTGTTTCATTTATTATAAAAATAATTCAAAGTTTAATATATGATATGAATAATTAAATAGTTTAATTTATTGTATAAATCATTAAATAGTTTAATTTATAATGAATTGTTTAATTTATTATTTAAATAATTCAATCCTTTAATTTTTAATTAATTGATTAATTTATTTTATAAATAATTCAAGTGATTATTTTAAAATGAATTGTTAAATTTATTACAAAAATAATTCAAATTTTAATATATTTTATAAATAATTCATTAGTTTAATTTATAATTAATTCTTTCATTTATTTTATAAATAATTCAAGTGATTATTTTAAAATGAATTGTTAATTTAGAATGAAAATAATTCAAATTTAAATGTATTATATAAATAATGCAATATTTTAATTTATTATACAAATAATTCAATAGTTTAATTTATAATGAATTGTTTAATTTATTATAAAATATATCAAAGTTTAATTTATTAAATGAATTATTCAATAGTTTAATTTATAATGAATTGTTTAATTTATTATATAAATATTTCAAGTGATCATTTTAAAATGAAATAATTCATGTGATTATTTTTAATTAAATTGGTTCATTTATTATAAAAATAATTCAAAGTTTAATTTATTATAAAAATAATTCAAAGTTTAATTAATTAAAAAAATAATTCAAAGTTTAATATAATATGTAAATAATTCGACAGTTTAGTTTATAATTAATTGTTTAATTTATTGTATAAGTAATTCAATCGTTGAATTTATAATGAATTGTTTATTTTATTTTATAAATAATTCATGTGATTATTTTAAAATGAATTGTTTAACTTATTATAAAAATAATTCAAAGTTCATTTTATTATAAAAATGATTCAAAGTTTAATTTATGATATAAATAATTCAATTGTTTAATTTTTTAAATAAATAATTCAATAGTTTAATTTTTCATGAATTGATTAATTTATTTTATAAATAATTTGTGATTATTTTTAAATGAATTATTAAATTTATTACAAAAATAATTCAACTTTGAATATATTATACAAATAATTCAATAGTTTAATTTATAATGAATTCTTTAATTTATTTTATAAATAATTCAAGTGATTATTTTAAAATGAATTGTTAATTTAGAATAAAAATAATTCAAATTTAAATGTATTATATAAATAATGCAATATTTTAATTTATTATACAAATAATTCAATAGTTTAATTTATAATGAATTGTTTAATTTATTATAAAATATTTCAAAGTTTAATTTATTACATGAATAATTCAATAGTTTAATTTATGATGAATTGTTTAATTTATCATATGAACAATTCAATAGTTTAATTTATATTGAATTGTATAATTTATCATATAAATAATTCAACATGTTAATTAATAATGAATTGTTTAATTTATTTTATAAATAATTCATGTAATTATTTTAAAAGGAATAGTTTAATTTATTATAAAAATTATTCATTGTTTAATTAATTAAAAAAATAATTCAAAGTTTAATATGATATATAAATAATTCAATAGTTTAGTTTATAATTAATTGTTTAATTTATTGTATAAATAATTGTATAGTTTAATTTATAATGAATTGTTTATTTTATTTTATAAATAATTCATGTGATTATTTTAAAATGAATTGTTTAATTTATTATAAAAATAATTCAAATTTAAATTTAATATATAAATAATGCAATAGTTTAATTTATTATACAAATAATTCAATAGTTTAATTAATAATGAATTGTTTACTTTATTACATAAATAATTCAAGTGATTATTTTAAAATGAATTGTTTAATTTAGTATGAAAATAATTCAAATTTTATTTTATTATATAAATAATTCAATAGTTTAATTTATTATGTTATTAATTCAATAGTTTAATTTATAATGAATTGATTAATTTATTAAATAAATAATTCAAGTGATTATTTTAAAATGAATTGTTTAATTTATTATAAAAATAATTCAAAGTTTAATTTATGACATGAATAATTCAAGAGTTTAATTTATAATGAATTGTTTAATTTATTATATGAATAATTGAATAGTTTAATTAATAATGAATTGCTAATTTATTATAAAATTAATTCAAAGTCTAATTTATTATAAAAATAATTCATAGTTTAATTTATTAAATAAATAATTCAAGTGATTATTTTAAAATGAATTGTTTAATTTATTATAAAATTAATTCAAAGTTAATTTTATTATGAAATTAATTCAAAGTTTAATTTATTATAAAAATAATTCATAGTTTAATTAATTCTAAAAATAGTTCAATGTTTAATATGATATATAAATAATTCAATTGTTTAATTCATAATTAATTGTTTAATTTATTGTATAAATAATTCAATAGTTTAATTAATAATGAATTGTTTACTTTATTACATAAATAATTCAAGTGATTATTTTAAAATGAATTGTTTAATTTAGTATGAAAATAATTCAAATTTTATTTTATTATATAAATAATTCAATAGTTTAATTTATTATGTAAATAATTCAATAGTTTAATTTAAAATGAATTGATTAATTTATTAAATAAATAATTCAAGTGATTATTTTGAAATGAATTGTTTAATTTATTATAAAAATAATTCAAAGTTTAATTTATGACATCAATAATTCAAGAGTTTAATTTATAATGAATTGTTTCATTTATTACATAAATAATTCAATAGTTGAATTTATAATGAATTGCTAATTTATTATAAAATTAATTCAAAGTTTAATTTATTTTAAAAATAATTCATAGTTTAATTTATTAAATAAATTATTCAAAATTTAATTTATTATATAAATCATTCAATAGTTTAATTTATTATATAAATAATTCAATAGTTTAATTTATAATGAATTGTTTAATTTATTATATGAATAATTCAATAGTTTAATTAACAATGAATTGTTTAATATATTTTATAAATAATTCATGTGATTATTTTTAAATGAATTGTTTCATTTATTATAAAAATATTTCAAAGTTTAATATATGATATGAATAATTAAATAGTTTAATTTATTGTATAAATCATTAAATAGTTTAATTTATAATGAATTGTTTAATTTATTATTTAAATAATTCAATCCTTTAATTTTTAATTAATTGATTAATTTATTTTATAAATAATTCAAGTGATTATTTTAAAATGAATTGTTAAATTTATTACAAAAATAATTCAAATTTTAATATATTTTATAAATAATTCATTAGTTTAATTTATAATGAATTCTTTAATTTATTTTATAAATAATTCAAGTGATTATTTTAAAATGAATTGTTAATTTAGAATGAAAATAATTCAAATTTAAATGTATTATATAAATAATGCAATATTTTAATTTATTATACAAATAATTCAATAGTTTAATTTATAATGAATTGTTTAATTTATTATAAAATATATCAAAGTTTAATTTATTACATGAATTATTCAATAGTTTAATTTATAATGAATTGTTTAATTTATTATATAAATATTTCAAGTGATCATTTTAAAATGAAATAATTCAAGTGATTATTTTGAAATGAATTGTTTAATTTATTATAAAAATAATTCAAAGTTTAATTTATGACATCAATAATTCAAGAGTTTAATTTATAATGAATTGTTTCATTTATTACATAAATAATTCAATAGTTGAATTTATAATGAATTGCTAATTTATTATAAAATTAATTCAAAGTTTAATTTATTTTAAAAATAATTCATAGTTTAATTTATTAAATAAATTATTCAAAATTTAATTTATTATATAAATCATTCAATAGTTTAATTTATTATATAAATAATTCAATAGTTTAATTTATAATGAATTGTTTAATTTATTATATGAATAATTCAATAGTTTAATTAACAATGAATTGTTTAATATATTTTATAAATAATTCATGTGATTATTTTTAAATGAATTGTTTCATTTATTATAAAAATATTTCAAAGTTTAATATATGATATGAATAATTAAATAGTTTAATTTATTGTATAAATCATTAAATAGTTTAATTTATAATGAATTGTTTAATTTATTATTTAAATAATTCAATCCTTTAATTTTTAATTAATTGATTAATTTATTTTATAAATAATTCAAGTGATTATTTTAAAATGAATTGTTAAATTTATTACAAAAATAATTCAAATTTTAATATATTTTATAAATAATTCATTAGTTTAATTTATAATGAATTCTTTAATTTATTTTATAAATAATTCAAGTGATTATTTTAAAATGAATTGTTAATTTAGAATGAAAATAATTCAAATTTAAATGTATTATATAAATAATGCAATATTTTAATTTATTATACAAATAATTCAATAGTTTAATTTATAATGAATTGTTTAATTTATTATAAAATATATCAAAGTTTAATTTATTACATGAATTATTCAATAGTTTAATTTATAATGAATTGTTTAATTTATTATATAAATATTTCAAGTGATCATTTTAAAATGAAATAATTCATGTGATTATTTTTAATTAAATTGGTTAATTTATTATAAAAATAATTCAAAGTTTAATTTATTATAAAAATAATTCAAAGTTTAATTAATTAAAAAAATAATTCAAAGTTTAATATAATATGTAAATAATTCGACAGTTTAGTTTATAATTAATTGTTTAATTTATTGTATAAGTAATTCAATCGTTTAATTTATAATGAATTGTTCATTTTATTTTATAAATAATTCATGTGATTATTTTAAAATGAATTGTTTAACTTATTATAAAAATAATTCAAAGTTCATTTTATTATAAAAATGATTCAAAGTTTAATTTATGATATAAATAATTCAAGAGTTTAATTTATAATGAATTGTTTAATTTATTATATGAATAATTGAATAGTTTAATTAATAATGAATTGCTAATTTATTATAAAATTAATTCAAAGTCTAATTTATTATAAAAATAATTCATAGTTTAATTTATTAAATAAATAATTCAAGTGATTATTTTAAAATGAATTGTTTAATTTATTATAAAATTAATTCAAAGTTAATTTTATTATGAAATTAATTCAAAGTTTAATTTATTATAAAAATAATTCATAGTTTAATTAATTCTAAAAATAGTTCAATGTTTAATATGATATATAAATAATTCAATTGTTTAATTCATAATTAATTGTTTAATTTATTGTATAAATAATTCAATAGTTTAATTAATAATGAATTGTTTACTTTATTACATAAATAATTCAAGTGATTATTTTAAAATGAATTGTTTAATTTAGTATGAAAATAATTCAAATTTTATTTTATTATATAAATAATTCAATAGTTTAATTTATTATGTAAATAATTCAATAGTTTAATTTAAAATGAATTGATTCATTTATTAAATAAATAATTCAAGTGATTATTTTGAAATGAATTGTTTAATTTATTATAAAAATAATTCAAAGTTTAATTTATGACATCAATAATTCAAGAGTTTAATTTATAATGAATTGTTTCATTTATTACATAAATAATTCAATAGTTGAATTTATAATGAATTGCTAATTTATTATAAAATTAATTCAAAGTTTAATTTATTTTAAAAATAATTCATAGTTTAATTTATTAAATAAATTATTCAAAATTTAATTTATTATATAAATCATTCAATAGTTTAATTTATTATATAAATAATTCAATAGTTTAATTTATAATGAATTGTTTAATTTATTATATGAATAATTCAATAGTTTAATTAACAATGAATTGTTTAATATATTTTATAAATAATTCATGTGATTATTTTTAAATGAATTGTTTCATTTATTATAAAAATATTTCAAAGTTTAATATATGATATGAATAATTAAATAGTTTAATTTATTGTATAAATCATTAAATAGTTTAATTTATAATGAATTGTTTAATTTATTATTTAAATAATTCAATCCTTTAATTTTTAATTAATTGATTAATTTATTTTATAAATAATTCAAGTGATTATTTTAAAATGAATTGTTAAATTTATTACAAAAATAATTCAAATTTTAATATATTTTATAAATAATTCATTAGTTTAATTTATAATGAATTCTTTAATTTATTTTATAAATAATTCAAGTGATTATTTTAAAATGAATTGTTAATTTAGAATGAAAATAATTCAAATTTAAATGTATTATATAAATAATGCAATATTTTAATTTATTATACAAATAATTCAATAGTTTAATTTATAATGAATTGTTTAATTTATTATAAAATATATCAAAGTTTAATTTATTACATGAATTATTCAATAGTTTAATTTATAATGAATTGTTTAATTTATTATATAAATATTTCAAGTGATCATTTTAAAATGAAATGATTCATGTGATTATTTTTAATTAAATTGGTTCATTTATTATAAAAATAATTCAAAGTTTAATTTATTATAAAAATAATTCAAAGTTTAATTAATTAAAAAAATAATTCAAAGTTTAATATAATATGTAAATAATTCGACAGTTTAGTTTATAATTAATTGTTTAATTTATTGTATAAGTAATTCAATCGTTTAATTTATAATGAATTGTTTATTTTATTTTATAAATAATTCATGTGATTATTTTAAAATGAATTGTTTAACTTATTATAAAAATAATTCAAAGTTCATTTTATTATAAAAATGATTCAAAGTTTAATTTATGATATAAATAATTCAATTGTTTAATTTTTTAAATAAATAATTCAATAGTTTAATTTTTCATGAATTGATTAATTTATTTTATAAATAATTTGTGATTATTTTTAAATGAATTATTAAATTTATTACAAAAATAATTCAACTTTGAATATATTATACAAATAATTCAATAGTTTAATTTATAATGAATTCTTTAATTTATTTTATAAATAATTCAAGTGATTATTTTAAAATGAATTGTTAATTTAGAATAAAAATAATTCAAATTTAAATGTATTATATAAATAATGCAATATTTTAATTTATTATACAAATAATTCAATAGTTTAATTTATAATGAATTGTTTAATTTATTATAAAATATTTCAAAGTTTAATTTATTACATGAATAATTCAATAGTTTAATTTATGATGAATTGTTTAATTTATCATATGAACAATTCAATAGTTTAATTTATATTGAATTGTATAATTTATCATATAAATAATTCAACAGGTTAATTAATAATGAATTGTTTAATTAATTTTATAAATAATTCATGTAATTATTTTAAAAGGAATAGTTTAATTTATTATAAAAATTATTCATCGTTTAATTAATTAAAAAAATAATTCAAAGTTTAATATGATATATAAATAATTCAATAGTTTAGTTTATAATTAATTGTTTAATTTATTGTATAAATAATTGTATAGTTTAATTTATAATGAATTGTTTATTTTATTTTATAAATAATTCATGTGATTATTTTAAAATGAATTGTTCAATTTATTATAAAAATAATTCAAATTTAAATTTAATATATAAATAATGCAATAGTTTAATTTATTATACAAATAATTCAATAGTTTAATTAATAATGAATTGTTTACTTTATTACATAAATAATTCAAGTGATTATTTTAAAATGAATTGTTTAATTTAGTATGAAAATAATTCAAATTTTATTTTATTATATAAATAATTCAATAGTTTAATTTATTATGTAAATAATTCAATAGTTTAATTTATAATGAATTGATTAATTTATTAAATAAATAATTCAAGTGATTATTTTAAAATGAATTGTTTAATTTATTATAAAAATAATTCAAAGTTTAATTTATGACATGAATAATTCAAGAGTTTAATTTATAATGAATTGTTTAATTTATTATATGAATAATTGAATAGTTTAATTAATAATGAATTGCTAATTTATTATAAAATTAATTCAAAGTTTAATTTATTATAAAAATAATTCATAGTTTAATTTATTAAATAAATAATTCAAGTGATTATTTTAAAATGAATTGTTTAATTTATTATAAAAATAATTCAAAGTTAATTTTATTATGAAAATAATTCAAAATTTAATTTATTATATAAATCATTCAATAGTTTAATTTATTAAATAAATAATTCAATAGTTTAATTTATAATGAATTGTTTAATTTATTAAATAAATAATTCAAGTGATTATTTTAAAATGAATTGTTTAATTTATTATAAAAATAATTCAAAGTTTATTTTATTATAAAAATAATTCAAAATTTAATTTATTATATAAATCATTCAATAGTTTAATTTATTAAATAAATAATTCAATAGTTTAATTTATAATTTATTGTTTAATTTATTCAATAAATAATTCAAGTGATTATTTAGAAATGAATTGTTTGATTTATTATAAAAAAAAATCGAAGTTTAATTCATTACATGAATAATTCAATAGTTTAATTTATAATGAATTGTTTAATTTATTATATGAATAATTCAATAGTTTAATTAACAATGAATTGTTTAATATATTTTATAAATAATTCATGTGATTATTTTTAAATGAATTGTTTCATTTATTATAAAAATAATTCAAAGTTTATATTATTATAAAAATAATTCAAAGTTTAATTTATGATATGAATAATTAAATAGTTTAATTTATTGTATAAATAATTAAATAGTTTAATTTATAATTAATTGTTTAATTTATTTTATAAATAATTCAAGTGATTATTTTAAATGAATTGTTAATTTAGTATAAAAATAATTCAAATTTTATTTTATGATATAAATAATTCAATAGTTTAATTTATTATACAAATAATTCAAAAGTTTAATTAATAATGAATTGTTTCATGTATTTTATAAATAATTCAAGTGATTATTTTAAAATGAATTGTTTAATTTATCACAAAATAATTCATAGTTTAATGTATTATATAAATAATGCAATAGTTTAATTTATTATGCAAATAATTCAATAGTTTAATTTAAAATGAATTGATTAATTTATTAAATAAATAATTCAAGTGATTATTTCGAAATGAATTGTTTGATTTATTATAAATAAAATTCGAAGTTTAATTCATTACATGAATAATTCAACAGTTTAATTTATAATGAATTGTTTAATTTATTATATGAAAAATTCAATAGTTTAATTAACAATGAATTATTTAATATATTTTATAAATAATTCATGTGATTATTTTTAAATGAATTGTTTCATTTATTATAAAAATAATTCAAAGTTTATATTATTATAAAAATTATTCAAAGTTTAATTTATGATATGAATAATTAAATAGTTTAATTTATTGTTTAAATAATTAAATAGTTTAATTTATAATGATTTGTTTAATTTATTTTATAAATAATTCAAGTGATTATTTTAAAATGAATTGTTAATTTAGAATAAAAATAATTCAAATTTAAATGTATTATATAAATAATGCAATATTTTAATTTATTATACAAATAATTCAATAGTTTAATTTATAATGAATTGTTTAATTTATTATAAAATATTTCAAGTGATTATTTTAAAATGAATTGTTTAATTTAGTATGAAAATAATTCAAATTTTATTTTATTATATAAATAATTCAATAGTTTAATTTATTATGTAAATAATTCAATAGTTTAATTTAAAATGAATTGATTAATTTATTAAATAAATAATTCAAGTGATTATTTTGAAATGAATTGTTCAATTTAGTATAAAAATAATTCAAATTTTATTTTATTATATAAATAATTCAATAGTTTAATTTATTGTACAAATAATTCAAAAGTTTAATTAATAATGAATTGTTTCATGTATTTTATAAATAATTCAAGTGATTATTTTAAAATGAATTGTTTAATTTATCACAAAATAATTCATAGTTTAATGTATTATATAAATAATGCAATAGTTTAATTTATTATGCAAATAATTCAATAGTTTAATTTAAAATGAATTGATTAATTTATTAAATAAATAATTCAAGTGATTATTTCGAAATGAATTGTTTGATTTATTATAAATAAAATTCGAAGTTTAATTCATTACATGAATAATTCAACAGTTTAATTTATAATGAATTGTTTAATTTATTATATGAAAAATTCAATAGTTTAATTAACAATGAATTATTTAATATATTTTATAAATAATTCATGTGATTATTTTTAAATGAATTGTTTCATTTATTATAAAAATAATTCAAAGTTTAATTAATTAAAAAAATAATTCAAAGTTTAATATAATATGTAAATAATTCAATAGTTTAGTTTATAATTAATTGTTTAATTTATTGTATAAGTAATTCAATAGTTTAATTAATAATGAATTGTTTAGTTTATTACATAAATAATTCAAGTGATTATTTTGAAATGAATTGTTTAATTTAGTATAAAAATAATTCAAATGTTATTTTATTATATAAATAATTCAAAAGTTTAATTTATTATACAAATAATTCAAAAGTTTAATTAATAATGAATTGTTTCATGTATTTTATAAATAATTCAAGTGATTATTTTAAAATGAATTGTTTAATTTATCACAAAATAATTCATAGTTTAATGTATTATATAAATAATGCAATAGTTTAATTTATTATGCAAATAATTCAATAGTTTAATTTAAAATGAATTGATTAATTTATTAAATAAATAATTCAAGTGATTATTTCGAAATGAATTGTTTGATTTATTATAAATAAAATTCGAAGTTTAATTCATTACATGAATAATTCAACAGTTTAATTTATAATGAATTGTTTAATTTATTATATGAAAAATTCAATAGTTTCATTAACAATGAATTATTTAATATATTTTATAAATAATTCATGTGATTATTTTTAAATGAATTGTTTCATTTATTATAAAAATAATTCAAAGTTTAATTAATTAAAAAAATAATTCAAAGTTTAATATAATATGTAAATAATTCAATAGTTTAGTTTATAATTAATTGTTTAATTTATTGTATAAGTAATTCAATAGTTTAATTAATAATGAATTGTTTAGTTTATTACATAAATAATTCAAGTGATTATTTTGAAATGAATTGTTTAATTTAGTATAAAAATAATTCAAATGTTATTTTATTATATAAATAATTCAAAAGTTTAATTTATTATACAAATAATTCAAAAGTTCAATTTATTATATAAATAATTCAATAGTTTAATTTTTAATGAATTGATTAATTTATTTTATAAATAATTTGTGATTATTTTAAAATGAATTGTTAAATTTATCACAAAAATAATTCAACTTTGAATATATTATACAAATAATTCAATAGTTTAATTTATAATGAATTCTTTAATTTATTTTATAAATAATTCAAGTGATTATTTTAAAATGAATTGTTAATTTCGTATAAAATAATTCAAATTTAAATGTATTATATAAATAATGCAATATTTTAATTTATTATACAAATAATTCAATAGTTTAATTTATAATGAATTGTTTAATTTATTATAAAATATTTCAAAGTTTAATTTATTACATGAATAATTCAATAGTTTAATTTATAATGAATTGTTTAATTTATCATATAAATAATTCAACAGGTTAATTAATAATGAATTGTTTAATTTATTAAATAAATAATTCAAGTGATTATTTTAAAATGAATTGTTTAATTTATTATAAAATTAATTCAAAGTTAATTTTATTATGAAATTAATTCAAAGTTTAATTTATTATAAAAATAATTCATAGTTTAATTAATTCTAAAAATAGTTCAATGTTTAATATGATATATAAATAATTCAATTGATTAATTCATAATTAATTGTTTAATTTATTGTATAAATAATTCAATAGTTTAATTAATAATGAATTGTTTACTTTATTACATAAATAATTCAAGTGATTATTTTAAAATGAATTGTTTAATTTAGTATGAAAATAATTCAAATTTTATTTTATTATATAAATAATTCAATAGTTTAATTTATTATGTAAATAATTCAATAGTTTAATTTAAAATGAATTGATTCATTTATTAAATAAATAATTCAAGTGATTATTTTGAAATGAATTGTTTAATTTATTATAAAAATAATTCAAAGTTTAATTTATGACATCAATAATTCAAGAGTTTAATTTATAATGAATTGTTTCATTTATTACATAAATAATTCAATAGTTGAATTTATAATGAATTGCTAATTTATTATAAAATTAATTCAAAGTTTAATTTATTTTAAAAATAATTCATAGTTTAATTTATTAAATAAATTATTCAAAATTTAATTTATTATATAAATCATTCAATAGTTTAATTTATTATATAAATAATTCAATAGTTTAATTTATAATGAATTGTTTAATTTATTATATGAATAATTCAATAGTTTAATTAACAATGAATTGTTTAATATATTTTATAAATAATTCATGTGATTATTTTTAAATGAATTGTTTCATTTATTATAAAAATATTTCAAAGTTTAATATATGATATGAATAATTAAATAGTTTAATTTATTGTATAAATCATTAAATAGTTTAATTTATAATGAATTGTTTAATTTATTATTTAAATAATTCAATCCTTTAATTTTTAATTAATTGATTAATTTATTTTATAAATAATTCAAGTGATTATTTTAAAATGAATT
Organism: Heptranchias perlo; assembly: GCF_035084215.1. NCBI lineage: Eukaryota > Metazoa > Chordata > Chondrichthyes > Hexanchiformes > Hexanchidae > Heptranchias > Heptranchias perlo. Next base: position 196,698 of record NW_027138969.1, on the reverse strand, counting down.
GTTAAATTTATTACAAAAATAATTCAAATTTTAATATATTTTATAAATAATTCATTAGTTTAATTTATAATGAATTCTTTAATTTATTTTATAAATAATTCAAGTGATTATTTTAAAATGAATTGTTAATTTAGAATGAAAATAATTCAAATTTAAATGTATTATATAAATAATGCAATATTTTAATTTATTATACAAATAATTCAATAGTTTAATTTATAATGAATTGTTTAATTTATTATAAAATATATCAAAGTTTAATTTATTACATGAATTATTCAATCGTTTAATTTATAATGAATTGTTTAATTTATTATATAAATATTTCAAGTGATCATTTTAAAATGAAATAATTCATGTGATTATTTTTAATTAAATTGGTTCATTTATTATAAAAATAATTCAAAGTTTAATTTATTATAAAAATAATTCAAAGTTTAATTAATTAAAAAAATAATTCAAAGTTTAATATAATATGTAAATAATTCGACAGTTTAGTTTATAATTAATTGTTTAATTTATTGTATAAGTAATTCAATCGTTTAATTTATAATGAATTGTTCATTTTATTTTATAAATAATTCATGTGATTATTTTAAAATGAATTGTTTAACTTATTATAAAAATAATTCAAAGTTCATTTTATTATAAAAATGATTCAAAGTTTAATTTATGATATAAATAATTCAATTGTTTAATTTTTTAAATAAATAATTCAATAGTTTAATTTTTCATGAATTGATTAATTTATTTTATAAATAATTTGTGATTATTTTTAAATGAATTATTAAATTTATTACAAAAATAATTCAACTTTGAATATATTATACAAATAATTCAATAGTTTAATTTATAATGAATTCTTTAATTTATTTTATAAATAATTCAAGTGATTATTTTAAAATGAATTGTTAATTTAGAATAAAAATAATTCAAATTTAAATGTATTATATAAATAATGCAATATTTTAATTTATTATACAAATAATTCAATAGTTTAATTTATAATGAATTGTTTAATTTATTATAAAATATTTCAAAGTTTAATTTATTACATGAATAATTCAATAGTTTAATTTATGATGAATTGTTTAATTTATCATATGAACAATTCAATAGTTTAATTTATATTGAATTGTATAATTTATCATATAAATAATTCAACAGGTTAATTAATAATGAATTGTTTAATTAATTTTATAAATAATTCATGTAATTATTTTAAAAGGAATAGTTTAATTTATTATAAAAATTATTCATCGTTTAATTAATTAAAAAAATAATTCAAAGTTTAATATGATATATAAATAATTCAATAGTTTAGTTTATAATTAATTGTTTAATTTATTGTATAAATAATTGTATAGTTTAATTTATAATGAATTGTTTATTTTATTTTATAAATAATTCATGTGATTATTTTAAAATGAATTGTTCAATTTATTATAAAAATAATTCAAATTTAAATTTAATATATAAATAATGCAATAGTTTAATTTATTATACAAATAATTCAATAGTTTAATTAATAATGAATTGTTTACTTTATTACATAAATAATTCAAGTGATTATTTTAAAATGAATTGTTTAATTTAGTATGAAAATAATTCAAATTTTATTTTATTATATAAATAATTCAATAGTTTAATTTATTATGTAAATAATTCAATAGTTTAATTTATAATGAATTGATTAATTTATTAAATAAATAATTCAAGTGATTATTTTAAAATGAATTGTTTAATTTATTATAAAAATAATTCAAAGTTTAATTTATGACATGAATAATTCAAGAGTTTAATTTATAATGAATTGTTTAATTTATTATATGAATAATTGAATAGTTTAATTAATAATGAATTGCTAATTTATTATAAAATTAATTCAAAGTTTAATTTATTATAAAAATAATTCATAGTTTAATTTATTAAATAAATAATTCAAGTGATTATTTTAAAATGAATTGTTTAATTTATTATAAAAATAATTCAAAGTTAATTTTATTATGAAAATAATTCAAAATTTAATTTATTATATAAATCATTCAATAGTTTAATTTATTAAATAAATAATTCAATAGTTTAATTTATAATGAATTGTTTAATTTATTAAATAAATAATTCAAGTGATTATTTTAAAATGAATTGTTTAATTTATTATAAAAATAATTCAAAGTTTATTTTATTATAAAAATAATTCAAAATTTAATTTATTATATAAATCATTCAATAGTTTAATTTATTAAATAAATAATTCAATAGTTTAATTTATAATTTATTGTTTAATTTATTCAATAAATAATTCAAGTGATTATTTAGAAATGAATTGTTTGATTTATTATAAAAAAAAAATCGAAGTTTAATTCATTACATGAATAATTCAATAGTTTAATTTATAATGAATTGTTTAATTTATTATATGAATAATTCAATAGTTTAATTAACAATGAATTGTTTAATATATTTTATAAATAATTCATGTGATTATTTTTAAATGAATTGTTTCATTTATTATAAAAATAATTCAAAGTTTATATTATTATAAAAATAATTCAAAGTTTAATTTATGATATGAATAATTAAATAGTTTAATTTATTGTATAAATAATTAAATAGTTTAATTTATAATTAATTGTTTAATTTATTTTATAAATAATTCAAGTGATTATTTTAAATGAATTGTTAATTTAGTATAAAAATAATTCAAATTTTATTTTATGATATAAATAATTCAATAGTTTAATTTATTATACAAATAATTCAAAAGTTTAATTAATAATGAATTGTTTCATGTATTTTATAAATAATTCAAGTGATTATTTTAAAATGAATTGTTTAATTTATCACAAAATAATTCATAGTTTAATGTATTATATAAATAATGCAATAGTTTAATTTATTATGCAAATAATTCAATAGTTTAATTTAAAATGAATTGATTAATTTATTAAATAAATAATTCAAGTGATTATTTCGAAATGAATTGTTTGATTTATTATAAATAAAATTCGAAGTTTAATTCATTACATGAATAATTCAACAGTTTAATTTATAATGAATTGTTTAATTTATTATATGAAAAATTCAATAGTTTAATTAACAATGAATTATTTAATATATTTTATAAATAATTCATGTGATTATTTTTAAATGAATTGTTTCATTTATTATAAAAATAATTCAAAGTTTATATTATTATAAAAATTATTCAAAGTTTAATTTATGATATGAATAATTAAATAGTTTAATTTATTGTTTAAATAATTAAATAGTTTAATTTATAATGAATTGTTTAATTTATTTTATAAATAATTCAAGTGATTATTTTAAAATGAATTGTTAATTTAGAATAAAAATAATTCAAATTTAAATGTATTATATAAATAATGCAATATTTTAATTTATTATACAAATAATTCAATAGTTTAATTTATAATGAATTGTTTAATTTATTATAAAATATTTCAAGTGATTATTTTAAAATGAATTGTTTAATTTAGTATGAAAATAATTCAAATTTTATTTTATTATATAAATAATTCAATAGTTTAATTTATTATGTAAATAATTCAATAGTTTAATTTAAAATGAATTGATTAATTTATTAAATAAATAATTCAAGTGATTATTTTGAAATGAATTGTTCAATTTAGTATAAAAATAATTCAAATTTTATTTTATTATATAAATAATTCAATAGTTTAATTTATTGTACAAATAATTCAAAAGTTTAATTAATAATGAATTGTTTCATGTATTTTATAAATAATTCAAGTGATTATTTTAAAATGAATTGTTTAATTTATCACAAAATAATTCAAAGTTTAATGTATTATATAAATAATGCAATAGTTTAATTTATTATGCAAATAATTCAATAGTTTAATTTAAAATGAATTGATTAATTTATTAAATAAATAATTCAAGTGATTATTTTAAAATGAATTGTTTAATTTATTATAAAAATAATTCAAAGTTTAATTAATTAAAAAAATAATTCAAAGTTTAATATAATATGTAAATAATTCAATAGTTTAGTTTATAATTAATTGTTTAATTTATTGTATAAGTAATTCAATAGTTTAATTAATAATGAATTGTTTAGTTTATTACATAAATAATTCAAGTGATTATTTTGAAATGAATTGTTTAATTTAGTATAAAAATAATTCAAATGTTATTTTATTATATAAATAATTCAAAAGTTTAATTTATTATACAAATAATTCAAAAGTTCAATTTATTATATAAATAATTCAATAGTTTAATTTTTAATGAATTGATTAATTTATTTTATAAATAATTTGTGATTATTTTAAAATGAATTGTTAAATTTATCACAAAAATAATTCAACTTTGAATATATTATACAAATAATTCAATAGTTTAATTTATAATGAATTCTTTAATTTATTTTATAAATAATTCAAGTGATTATTTTAAAATGAATTGTTAATTTCGTATAAAATAATTCAAATTTAAATGTATTATATAAATAATGCAATATTTTAATTTATTATACAAATAATTCAATAGTTTAATTTATAATGAATTGTTTAATTCATTATAAAATATTTCAAAGTTTAATTTATTACATGAATAATTCAATAGTTTAATTTATAATGAATTTTTTAATTTATCATATGAATAATTCAATAGTTTAATTTGTATTGAATTGTTTAATTTATCATATAAATAATTCAACAGGTTAATTAATAATGAATTGTTTAATTTATTTTATAAATAATTCATGTAATTATTTTAAAATGAATTGTTTAATTTAGTATAAAAATAATTCAAATTTAAATTTATTAAGTAAATAATGCAATAGTTTAATTTATTATACAAATAATTCAATAGTTTAATTTATAATGAATTGTTTAATTTATTATAAAATATTTCAAAGTTTAATTTATTACATGAATAATTCAATAGTTTAATTTATAATGAATTGTTTAATTTATCATATGAACAATTCAATAGTTTAATTTATATTGAATTGTTTAATTTATCATATAAATAATTCAACAGGTTAATTAATAATGAATTGTTTAATTTATTTTATAAATAATTCATGTAATTATTTCAAAAGGAATTGTTTAATTTATTATAAAAAATATTCATCATTTGATTAATTAAAAAAATAATTCAAAGTTTAATATGATATATAAATAATTCAATAGTTTAGTTTATAATTAATTGTTTAATTTATTGTATAAATAATTGTATAGTTTAATTTATAATGAATTGTTCATTTTATTTTATAAATAATTCATGTGATTATTTTAAAATGAATTGTTTAATTTATTATAAAAATAATTCAAATTTAAATTTAATATATAAATAATGCAATAGTTTAATTTATTATACAAATAATTCAATAGTTTAATTTATAATGAATTGTTTAATTTATTATATGAATAATTCAAGTGATTATTTTAAAATGAATTGTTTAATTTATTATAAAATTAATTCAAAGTTTAATTTATTATAAAAATAATTCATAGTTTAATTAATTCTAAAAATATTTCAACGTTTAATATGATATATAAATAATTCAATTGTTTAATTCATAATTAATTGTTTAATTTATTGTATAAATATTTCAATAGTTTAATTAATAATGAATTGTTTACTTTATTACATAAATAATTCAAGTGATTATTTTAAAATGAATTGTTTAATTTAGTATGAAAATAATTCAAATTTTATTTTATTATATAAATAATTCAATAGTTTAATTTATTATGTAAATGATTCAATAGTTTAATTTATAATGAATTGATTAATTTATTAAATAAATAATTCAAGTGATTATTTTAAAATGAATTGTTTAATTTATTATAAAAATAATTCAAAGTTTAATTTATGACATGAATAATTCAATAGTTTAATTTATAATGAATTGTTTATTTTATTTTATAAATAATTCATGTGATTATTTTAAAATGAATTGTTTAAATTATTATAAAAATAATTCAAATTTAAATTTAATATATAAATAATGCAATAGTTTAATTTATTATACAAATAATTCAATAGTTTAATTTATAATGAATTGTTTAATTTATTATATGAATAATTCAAGTGATTATTTTAAAATGAATTGTTTAATTTATTATAAAATTAATTCAAAGTTTAATTTATTATAAAAATAATTCATAGTTTAATTCATTCTAAAAATATTTCAACGTTTATTATGATATATAAATAATTCAATCGTTTAATTCATAATTAATTGTTTAATTTATTGTATAAATAATTCAATAGTTTAATTAATAATGAATTGTTTACTTTATTACATAAATAATTCAAGTGATTATTTTAAAATGAATTGTTTAATTTAGTATGAAAATAATTCAAATTTTATTTTATTATATAAATAATTCAATAGTTTAATTTATTATGTAAATAATTCAATAGTTTAATTTATAATGAATTGATTAATTTATTAAATAAATAATTCAAGTGATTATTTTAAAATGAATTGTTTAATTTATTATAAAAATAATTCAAAGTTTAATTTATAATGAATTGTTTATTTTATTTTATAAATAATTCATGTGATTATTTTAAAATGAATTGTTTAAATTATTATAAAAATAATTCAAATTTAAATTTAATATATAAATAATGCAATAGTTTAATTTATTATACAAATAATTCAATAGTTTAATTTATACATAAGAACATAAGAACATAAGAAATTGGAGCAGGAGTAGGCCAATCGGCCCCTCGAGCCTGCTCCGCCATTCAATAAGATCATGGCTGATCTGATCCCAACCACAAATCTAAAGAACACAAGAAGTCGGAGCAGGACCCGGCCACATAGCCCCTGGGCCCTCTCCGCCACCCACAGGGCATTGACCGATCCGAACTCAGCTTCATGTCCAATTTCCTGCCCGCTCCCCATAACCCCTAATTCCCTTTACTTCTAGGAAACTGTCTATTTCTGTTTTAAATTTATCTAATGATGTAGCTTCCACAGCTTCCTGGGGCAGCAAATTCCACAGACCTACCACCCTCTGAGTGAAGAAGTTTCTCCTCATCTCAGTTTTGAAAGAGCAGCCCCTTATTCTAAGATTATGCCCCCTAGTTCTAGTTTCACCCATCTTTGGGAACATCCTTACTGCATCCACCCGATCAAGACCCTTCACAATCTTATATGTTTCAATAAGATCGCCTCTCATTCTTCTGAACTCCAATGAGTAGAGTCCCAATCTACTCAACCTCTCCTCATATGTCCGCCCCCTCATCCCCGGGATTAACCGAGTGAACCTTCTTTGTACTGCCTCGAGAGCAAGTATGTCTTTTCTTAAGTATGGAGACCAAAACTGTATGCAGTATTCCAGGTGCGGTCTCACCAATACCTTATATAACTGCAGCAATACATCCTTGTTTTTATATTCTATCCCCCTAGCAATAAAAGCCAACATTCCGTTGGCTTTCTTGATCACCTGCTGCACCTGCATACCAACTTTTTGATTTTCTTGCACTAGGACCCCCAGATCCCTTTGTACTGCAGTACTTTCCAGTCTCTCGCCATTAAGAAAATAACTTGCTCTCTGATTTTTCCTGTCAAAGTGCATAACCTCACATTTTCCAATATTATATTGCATCTGCCAAATCTCCGCCCACTCACCCAGCCTGTCTATATCCCCTTGCAGGTTTTTTATGTCCTCCTCACTCTCTACTTTCCCTCCCATCTTTGTATCATCTGCAAATTTTGATATGTTGCACTCGGTCCCCTCCTCCAAATCGTTAATATAGATTGTAAAGAGTTGGGGACCCAGCACCGACCCCTGTGGAACACCACTGGATACTGGTTGCCAGTCCGAAAATGAACCATTTATCCCAACTCTCTGCTTCCTGTTCGATAACCAATCCTCCACCCATGCCAGAATATTACCCCCAATCCCGTGATTTTTTATCTTAAGTAATAATCTTTTATGTGGCACCTTGTCGAATGCCTTCAGGAAGTCTAAATACACTACGTCCACTGGTTCCCCTTTATCCTCGAAGAACTCAAGCAAATTTGTCAGACATGACTTCCCCTTCATAAAGCCATGCTGACTTTGTCCTATTAAATTATGCTTATCTAAATGTTCCGTTACTGTCTCCTTAATAATAGACTCCAAAATTTTACCCACCACAGATGTTAAGCTAACTGGCCTATAATTTCCAGCCTTCTGCCTACTACCCTTTTTAAATAACGGTGTTACATTAGCAGTTTTCCAATCTGCCGGGACCTCTCCTGAGTCCAGGGAATTTTGGAAAACTATCACCAAAGCATCCACAATCCCTACTGCCACTTCCCTCAAGACCCTAGGATGGAAGCCATCAGGTCCAGGGGATTTATCCGCCTTGAGTCCCATTATTTTACTGAGTACCATCTCTTGAGTGATTTTAATCGTATTTAGCTCCTCCCCCCCGAGAGTCCCCTGTTTGTCCAGTGTTGGGATATTCTTAGTGTCCTCTACTGTAAAGACTGAAACAAAATATTTGTTCAGCATTTTTGCCATCTCCATGTTTCCCACCATTAATTTCCCGGTCTCATCCTCTAAGGGACCTATGTTTGCCTCAGCCACCCTTTTTCTTTTTATATAACTATAGAAACTCTTGCTATCTGTTTTTATGTTTTTTGCTAATTTCTTTTCATAATCTAACTTCCCTTTCTTAATCAATCCTTTAGTTACTTTTTGCTGTCTTTTGAAGAATTCCCAATCTTCTATCCTCCCACTAAGTTTGGCTACCTTATATGTCCTTGTTTTTAGTCGGATACTTTCCTTGATTTCTTTACTTAGCCACGGGTGGCTGTCATTTCTTTTACACCCTTTTTTCCTCAGTGGAATATATTTATTTTGAAAGTTGTAAAATAACTCCCTAAATGAACACCACTGCTCATGTACCGTCTTACCCTTTAATCTATTTTCCCAGTCCACTTTAATCAATTCCGCTCTCATACCATCATAGTCTCCTTTATTCAAGCTCAGTACGCTTGTTTGAGAATCAACCTTCTCACCCTCTAATTGGATATGGAATTCAACCATGTTGTGGTCGCTCGTTCCAAGGGGATCCTTAACTAGGACATTATTAATTAATCCTGACTCATTACACAGGACCAGGTCCAAGGTTGCATGCCCCCTTGTAGGATCAGTTACATACTGCTCAAGAAATCCATCCCTGATGCACTCAATGAACTCGTCCTCAAGGCTGCTCTGCCCAATTTGATTTGTCCAGTTAATATGATAATTAAAATCCCCCATAATTATGGCTGTTCCCTTATTACATGCCCCGACTATCTCCTGATTAATACTTCTTCCAGCAGAGTTGCAACTATTAGGAGGCCTATATACTACGCCCACTAATGTTTTTTTTCCCTTATTATTCCTTATCTCCACCCAAACTGTTTCATTATCTTGATGCTTTGTCCCAATATCATTTCTCTGTATTACAGTGATTCCTTCCTTTATTAACATAGCCACCCCACCTCCCCTTCCTTCCTGCCTGTCCTTCCTGATTGTTAAATACCCTGGCATATTTAATTCCCAGTCGTTGTCACCCTGCAGCCATGTTTCTGTAATGGCCACAAGATCATACCCATACGTGGTTATTTGTGCCGTTAACTCGTCCATTTTATTACGAATGCTACGTGCATTCAGATAAAGAACTTTCAAATCTGTTTTGTGACGCTTAGTTCCTGCTTTTTCCTTTTTTAACACTTTACCTATTACTCCATACCTTCTGTCCCTTCCTGTTACGCTTTCCTCTCTCTCCCTGCTCAGGTTCCCAACCCCCTGCCACTTTAGTTTAAACCCTCCCCAACAGCACTAGCAAACACTCCTCCTAGGACAGCGGTCCCGGCCCTGCCCAGGTGCAGACCGTCCGGTTTGTACTGGTCCCACCTCCCCCAGAACCGTTTCCAGTGTCCCAGGAATTTGAATCCCTCCCCCTTGCACCATTCCTCTAGCCACGTATTCATTTGAAATATCCTCCTATTTCTACTCTGACTAGCACGTGGCACTGGCAGCAATCCTGAGATTACTACCTTTGAGGTCCTATTTTTTAATTTACCTCCTAACTCCCTATATTCTGCTTTTAGGACCTCATCCCCTTTTTTACCTATATCGTTGGTGCCTATGTGCACCACGACAGCTGGCTGTTCGCCCTCCCCCTCCAAAATGTTCTGTAGCCGCTCCGAGACATCCTTGATCCTTGCACCAGGGAGGCAACACACCATCCTGGAGTCTCGGTTGCGGCCGCAGAAACGCCTATAAATTGTTTAATTTATTATATGAATAATTCAAGTGATTATTTTAAAATGAATTGTTTAATTTATTATAAAATTAATTCAAAGTTTAATTTATTATAAAAATAATTCATAGTTTAATTCATTCTAAAAATATTTCAACGTTTATTATGATATATAAATAATTCAATTGTTGAATTCATAATTAATTGTTTAATTTATTGTATAAATAATTCAATAGTTTAATTAATAATGAATTGTTTACTTTATTACATAAATAATTCAAGTGATTATTTTAAAATGAATTGTTTAATTTAGTATGAAAATAATTCAAATTTTATTTTATTATATAAATAATTCAATAGTTTAATTTATTATGTAAATAATTCAATAGATTAATTTATAATGAATTGATTAATTTATTAAATAAATAATTCAAGTGAATATTTTGAAATGAATTGTTTAATTTATTATAAAAATAATTCAAAGTTTAATTTATGACATCAATAATTCAAGAGTTTAATTTATAATGAATTGTTTAATTTATTATATGAATAATTCAATAGTTTAATTAATAATGAATTGCTAATTTATTATAAAATTAATTCAAAGTTTAATTTATTATAAAAATAATTCATAGTTTAATTTATTAAATAAATAATTCAAAATTTAATTTATTATATAAATCATTCAATAGTTTAATTTATTATAAAAATAATTCATAGTTTAATTTATTAAATAAATAATTCAAAATTTAATTTATTATATAAATCATTCAATAGTTTAATTTATTATATAAATAATTCAATAGTTTAATTTATAATGAATTGTTTAATTTATTATATGAATAATTCAATAGTTTAATTAACAATGAATTGTTTAATATATTTTATAAATAATTCATGTGATTATTTTTAAATGAATTGTTTCATTTATTATAAAAATAATTCAAAGTTTAATATATGATATGAATAATTAAATAGTTTAATTTATTGTATAAATAATTAAATAGTTTAATTTATAATGAATTGTTTAATTTATTATTTAAATAATTCAATCCTTTAATTTTTAATTAATTGATTAATTTATTTTATCAATAATTCAAGTGATTATTTTAAAATGAATTGTTAAATTTATTACAAAAATAATTCAAATTTAAATTTAATATATAAATAATGCAATAGTTTAATTTATTATACAAATAATTCAATAGTTTAATTTATAATGAATTGTTTAATTTATTATATGAAAAATTCAAGTGATTATTTTAAAATGAATTGTTTAATTTATTATAAAATTAATTCAAAGTTTAATTTATTATAAAAATAATTCATAGTTTAATTAATTCTAAAAATAGTTCAACGTTTAATATTATATATAAATAATTCAATTGTTTAATTCATAATTAATTGTTTAATTTATTGTATAAATAATTCAATAGTTTAATTTAAAATGAATTGATTAATTTATTAAATAAATAATTCAAGTGATTATTTTGAAATGAATTGTTTAATTTATTATAAAAATAATTCAAAGTTTAATTTATGACATCAATAATTCAAGAGTTTAATTTATAATGAATTGTTTAATTTATTATATGAATAATTCAATAGTTTAATTAATAATGAATTGCTAATTTATTATAAAATTAATTCAAAGTTTAATTTATTTTAAAAATAATTCATAGTTTAATTTATTAAATAAATTATTCAAAATTTAATTTATTATATAAATCAATCAATAGTTTAATTTATTATATAAATAATTCAATAGTTTAATTTATAATGAATTGTTTAATTTATTATATGAATAATTCAATAGTTTAATTAACAATGAATTGTTTAATATATTTTATAAATAATTCATGTGATTATTTTTAAATGAATTGTTTCATTTATTATAAAAATAATTCAAACTTTAATATATGATATGAATAATTAAATAGTTTAATTTATTGTATAAATCATTAAATAGTTTAATTTATAATGAATTGTTTAATTTATTATTTAAATAATTCAATCCTTTAATTTTTAATTAATTGATTAATTTATTTTATAAATAATTCAAGTGATTATTTTAAAATGAATTGTTAAATTTATTACAAAAATAATTCAAATTTTAATATATTTTATAAATAATTCATTAGTTTAATTTATAATTAATTCTTTCATTTATTTTATAAATAATTCAAGTGATTATTTTAAAATGAATTGTTAATTTAGAATGAAAATAATTCAAATTTAAATGTATTATATAAATAATGCAATATTTTAATTTATTATACAAATAATTCAATAGTTTAATTTATAATGAATTGTTTAATTTATTATAAAATATATCAAAGTTTAATTTATTAAATGAATTATTCAATAGTTTAATTTATAATGAATTGTTAATTTATTATATAAATATTTCAAGTGATCATTTTAAAATGAAATGATTCATGTGATTATTTTTAATTAAATTGATTTATTATAAAAATAATTCAAAGTTTAATATAATATGTAAATAATTCGACAGTTTAGTTTATAATTAATTGTTTAATTTATTGTATAAGTAATTCAATCGTTTAATTTATAATGAATTGTTTATTTTATTTTATAAATAATTCATGTGATTATTTTAAAATGAATTGTTTAACTTATTATAAAAATAATTCAAAGTTCATTTTATTATAAAAATGATTCAAAGTTTAATTTATGATATAAATAATTCAATTGTTTAATTTTTTAAATAAATAATTCAATAGTTTAATTTTTCATGAATTGATTAATTTATTTTATAAATAATTTGTGATTATTTTTAAATGAATTATTAAATTTATTACAAAAATAATTCAACTTTGAATATATTATACAAATAATTCAATAGTTTAATTTATAATGAATTCTTTAATTTATTTTATAAATAATTCAAGTGATTATTTTAAAATGAATTGTTAATTTAGAATAAAAATAATTCAAATTTAAATGTATTATATAAATAATGCAATATTTTAATTTATTATACAAATAATTCAATAGTTTAATTTATAATGAATTGTTTAATTTATTATAAAATATTTCAAAGTTTAATTTATTACATGAATAATTCAATAGTTTAATTTATGATGAATTGTTTAATTTATCATATGAACAATTCAATAGTTTAATTTATATTGAATTGTTTAATTTATCATATAAATAATTCAACAGGTTAATTAATAATGAATTGTTTAATTTATTTTATAAATAATTCATGTAATTATTTTAAAAGGAATAGTTTAATTTATTATAAAAATTATTCATCGTTTAATTAATTAAAAAAATAATTCAAAGTTTAATATGATATATAAATAATTCAATAGTTTAGTTTATAATTAATTGTTTAATTTATTGTATAAATAATTGTATAGTTTAATTTATAATGAATTGATTATTTTATTTTATAAATAATTCATGTGATTATTTTAAAATGAATTGTTTAATTTATTATAAAAATAATTCAAATTTAAATTTAATATATAAATAATGCAATAGTTTAATTTATTATACAAATAATTCAATAGTTTAATTAATAATGAATTGTTTACTTTATTACATAAATAATTCAAGTGATTATTTTAAAATGAATTGTTTAATTTAGTATGAAAATAATTCAAATTTTATTTTATTATATAAATAATTCAATAGTTTAATTTATTATGTTATTAATTCAATAGTTTAATTTATAATGAATTGATTAATTTATTAAATAAATAATTCAAGTGATTATTTTAAAATGAATTGTTTAATTTATTATAAAAATAATTCAAAGTTTAATTTATGACATGAATAATTCAAGAGTTTAATTTATAATGAATTGTTTAATTTATTATATGAATAATTGAATAGTTTAATTAATAATGAATTGCTAATTTATTATAAAATTAATTCAAAGTTTAATTTATTATAAAAATAATTCATAGTTTAATTAATTAAAAAAATAATTCAATGTTTGATATGATATATAAGTAATTCAATTATTTAATTTATAAATAATTGTTTAATTTATTGTATCAATAATTCACTAGCTTAATTAATAATGAATTGTTTAGTTTATTACATAAATAATTCAAGTGATTATTTTGAAATGAATTGTTCAATTTAGTATAAAAATAATTCAAATTTTATTTTATTATATAAATAATTCAATAGTTTAATTTATTGTACAAATAATTCAAAAGTTTAATTAATAATGAATTGTTTCATGTATTTTATAAATAATTCAAGTGATTATTTTAAAATGAATTGTTTAATTTATCACAAAATAATTCAAAGTTTAATGTATTATATAAATAATGCAATAGTTTAATTTATTATGCAAATAATTCAATAGTTTAATTTAAAATGAATTGATTAATTTATTAAATAAATAATTCAAGTGATTATTTTAAAATGAATTGTTTAATTTATTATAAAAATAATTCAAAGTTTAATTAATTAAAAAATAATTCAAAGTTTAATATAATATGTAAATAATTCAATAGTTTAGTTTATAATTAATTGTTTAATTTATTGTATAAATAATTCAATAGTTTAATTAACAATGAATTGTTTAATATATTTTATAAATAATTCATGTGATTATTTTTAAATGAATTGTTTCATTTATTATAAAAATAATTCAAAGTTTAATATATGATATGAATAATTAAATAGTTTAATTTATTGTATAAATCATTAAATAGTTTAATTTATAATGAATTGTTTAATTTATTATTTAAATAATTCAATCCTTTAATTTTTAATTAATTGATTAATTTATTTTATAAATAATTCAAGTGATTATTTTAAAATGAATTGTTAAATTTATTACAAAAATAATTCAAATTTTAATATATTTTATAAATAATTCATTAGTTTAATTTATAATTAATTCTTTCATTTATTTTATAAATAATTCAAGTGATTATTTTAAAATGAATTGTTAATTTAGAATGAAAATAATTCAAATTTAAATGTATTATATAAATAATGCAATATTTTAATTTATTATACAAATAATTCAATAGTTTAATTTATAATGAATTGTTTAATTTATTATAAAATATATCAAAGTTTAATTTATTAAATGAATTATTCAATAGTTTAATTTATAATGAATTGTTTAATTTATTATATAAATATTTCAAGTGATCATTTTAAAATGAAATGATTCATGTGATTATTTTTAATTAAATTGGTTCATTTATTATAAAAATAATTCAAAGTTTAATTTATTATAAAAATAATTCAAAGTTTAATTAATTAAAAAAATAATTCAAAGTTTAATATAATATGTAAATAATTCGACAGTTTAGTTTATAATTAATTGTTTAATTTATTGTATAAGTAATTCAATCGTTTAATTTATAATGAATTGTTTATTTTATTTTATAAATAATTCATGTGATTATTTTAAAATGAATTGTTTAACTTATTATAAAAATAATTCAAAGTTCATTTTATTATAAAAATGATTCAAAGTTTAATTTATGATATAAATAATTCAATTGTTTAATTTTTTAAATAAATAATTCAATAGTTTAATTTTTCATGAATTGATTAATTTATTTTATAAATAATTTGTGATTATTTTTAAATGAATTATTAAATTTATTACAAAAATAATTCAACTTTGAATATATTATACAAATAATTCAATAGTTTAATTTATAATGAATTCTTTAATTTATTTTATAAATAATTCAAGTGATTATTTTAAAATGAATTGTTAATTTAGAATAAAAATAATTCAAATTTAAATGTATTATATAAATAATGCAATATTTTAATTTATTATACAAATAATTCAATAGTTTAATTTATAATGAATTGTTTAATTTATTATAAAATATTTCAAAGTTTAATTTATTACATGAATAATTCAATAGTTTAATTTATGATGAATTGTTTAATTTATCATATGAACAATTCAATAGTTTAATTTATATTGAATTGTTTAATTTATCATATAAATAATTCAACAGGTTAATTAATAATGAATTGTTTAATTTATTTTATAAATAATTCATGTAATTATTTTAAAAGGAATAGTTTAATTTATTATAAAAATTATTCATCGTTTAATTAATTAAAAAAATAATTCAAAGTTTAATATGATATATAAATAATTCAATAGTTTAGTTTATAATTAATTGTTTAATTTATTGTATAAATAATTGTATAGTTTAATTTATAATGAATTGATTATTTTATTTTATAAATAATTCATGTGATTATTTTAAAATGAATTGTTTAATTTATTATAAAAATAATTCAAATTTAAATTTAATATATAAATAATGCAATAGTTTAATTTATTATACAAATAATTCAATAGTTTAATTAATAATGAATTGTTTACTTTATTACATAAATAATTCAAGTGATTATTTTAAAATGAATTGTTTAATTTATTATAAAAATAATTCAAATTTTATTTTATTATATAAATAATTCAATAGTTTAATTTATTATGTTATTAATTCAATAGTTTAATTTATAATGAATTGATTAATTTATTAAATAAATAATTCAAGTGATTATTTTAAAATGAATTGTTTAATTTATTATAAAAATAATTCAAAGTTTAATTTATGACATGAATAATTCAAGAGTTTAATTTATAATGAATTGTTTAATTTATTATATGAATAATTGAATAGTTTAATTAATAATGAATTGCTAATTTATTATAAAATTAATTCAAAGTTTAATTTATTATAAAAATAATTCATAGTTTAATTAATTAAAAAAATAATTCAATGTTTGATATGATATATAAGTAATTCAATTATTTAATTTATAAATAATTGTTTAATTTATTGTATCAATAATTCACTAGCTTAATTAATAATGAATTGTTTAGTTTATTACATAAATAATTCAAGTGATTATTTTGAAATGAATTGTTCAATTTAGTATAAAAATAATTCAAATTTTATTTTATTATATAAATAATTCAATAGTTTAATTTATTGTACAAATAATTCAAAAGTTTAATTAATAATGAATTGTTTCATGTATTTTATAAATAATTCAAGTGATTATTTTAAAATGAATTGTTTAATTTATCACAAAATAATTCAAAGTTTAATGTATTATATAAATAATGCAATAGTTTAATTTATTATGCAAATAATTCAATAGTTTAATTTAAAATGAATTGATTAATTTATTAAATAAATAATTCAAGTGATTATTTTAAAATGAATTGTTTAATTTATTATAAAAATAATTCAAAGTTTAATTAATTAAAAAATAATTCAAAGTTTAATATAATATGTAAATAATTCAATAGTTTAGTTTATAATTAATTGTTTAATTTATTGTATAAGTAATTCAATAGTTTAATTAATAATGAATTGTTTAGTTTATTACATAAATAATTCAAGTGATTATTTTGAAATGAATTGTTTAATTTAGTATAAAAATAATTCAAATTTTATTTTATTATATAAATAATTCAAAAGTTTAATTTATTATACAAATAATTCAAAAGTTCAATTTATTATATAAATAATTCAATAGTTTAATTTTTAATGAATTGATTAATTTATTTTATAAATAATTTGTGATTATTTTAAAATGAATTGTTAAATTTATCACAAAAATAATTCAACTTTGAATATATTATACAAATAATTCAATAGTTTAATTTATAATGAATTCTTTAATTTATTTTATAAATAATTCAAGTGATTATTTTAAAATGAATTGTTAATTTCGTATAAAATAATTCAAATTTAAATGTATTATATAAATAATGCAATATTTTAATTTATTGTATAAATAATTGTATAGTTTAATTTATAATGAATTGTTTATTTTATTTTATAAATAATTCATGTGATTATTTTAAAATGAATTGTTTAATTTATTATAAAAATAATTCAAATTTAAATTTAATATATAAATAATGCAATCGTTTAATTTATTATACAAATAATTCAATAGTTTAATTAATAATGAATTGTTTACTTTATTACATAAATAATTAAAGTGATTATTTTAAAATGAATTGTTTAATTTAGTATGAAAATAATTCAAATTTTATTTTATTATATAAATAATTCAATAGTTTAATTTATTATGTTATTAATTCAATAGTTTAATTTATAATGAATTGATTAATTTATTAAATAAATAATTCAAGTGATTATTTTAAAATGAATTGTTTAATTTATTATAAAAATAATTCAAAGTTTAATTTATGACATGAATAATTCAAGAGTTTAATTTATAATGAATTGTTTAATTTATTATATGAATAATTGAATAGTTTAATTAATAATGAATTGCTAATTTATTATAAAATTAATTCAAAGTTTAATTTATTATAAAAATAATTCATAGTTTAATTAATTAAAAAAATAATTCAATGTTTGATATGATATATAAGTAATTCAATTATTTAATTTATAAATAATTGTTTAATTTATTGTATCAATAATTCACTAGCTTAATTAATAATGAATTGTTTAGTTTATTACATAAATAATTCAAGTGATTATTTTGAAATGAATTGTTCAATTTAGTATAAAAATAATTCAAATTTTATTTTATTATATAAATAATTCAATAGTTTAATTTATTGTACAAATAATTCAAAAGTTTAATTAATAATGAATTGTTTCATGTATTTTATAAATAATTCAAGTGATTATTTTAAAATGAATTGTTTAATTTATCACAAAATAATTCAAAGTTTAATGTATTATATAAATAATGCAATAGTTTAATTTATTATGCAAATAATTCAATAGTTTAATTTAAAATGAATTGATTAATTTATTAAATAAATAATTCAAGTGATTATTTTAAAATGAATTGTTTAATTTATTATAAAAATAATTCAAAGTTTAATTAATTAAAAAATAATTCAAAGTTTAATATAATATGTAAATAATTCAATAGTTTAGTTTATAATTAATTGTTTAATTTATTGTATAAGTAATTCAATAGTTTAATTAATAATGAATTGTTTAGTTTATTACATAAATAATTCAAGTGATTATTTTGAAATGAATTGTTTAATTTAGTATAAAAATAATTCAAATTTTATTTTATTATATAAATAATTCAAAAGTTTAATTTATTATACAAATAATTCAAAAGTTCAATTTATTATATAAATAATTCAATAGTTTAATTTTTAATGAATTGATTAATTTATTTTATAAATAATTTGTGATTATTTTAAAATGAATTGTTAAATTTATCACAAAAATAATTCAACTTTGAATATATTATACAAATAATTCAATAGTTTAATTTATAATGAATTCTTTAATTTATTTTATAAATAATTCAAGTGATTATTTTAAAATGAATTGTTAATTTCGTATAAAATAATTCAAATTTAAATGTATTATATAAATAATGCAATATTTTAATTTATTGTATAAATAATTGTATAGTTTAATTTATAATGAATTGTTTATTTTATTTTATAAATAATTCATGTGATTATTTTAAAATGAATTGTTTAATTTATTATAAAAATAATTCAAATTTTATTTTATTATATAAATAATTCAATAGTTTAATTTATTATGTTATTAATTCAATAGTTTAATTTATAATGAATTGATTAATTTATTAAATAAATAATTCAAGTGATTATTTTAAAATGAATTGTTTAATTTATTATAAAAATAATTCAAAGTTTAATTTATGACATGAATAATTCAAGAGTTTAATTTATAATGAATTGTTTAATTTATTATATGAATAATTGAATAGTTTAATTAATAATGAATTGCTAATTTATTATAAAATTAATTCAAAGTTTAATTTATTATAAAAATAATTCATAGTTTAATTAATTAAAAAAATAATTCAATGTTTGATATGATATATAAGTAATTCAATTATTTAATTTATAAATAATTGTTTAATTTATTGTATCAATAATTCACTAGCTTAATTAATAATGAATTGTTTAGTTTATTACATAAATAATTCAAGTGATTATTTTGAAATGAATTGTTCAATTTAGTATAAAAATAATTCAAATTTTATTTTATTATATAAATAATTCAATAGTTTAATTTATTGTACAAATAATTCAAAAGTTTAATTAATAATGAATTGTTTAATTTATTATAAAATATTTCAAAGTTTAATTTATTACATGAATAATTCAATAGTTTAATTTATAATGAATTTTTAAATTTATCATATGAATAATTCAATAGTTTAATTTGTATTGAATTGTTTAATTTATCATATAAATAATTCAACAGGTTAATTAATAATGAATTGTTTAATATATTTTATAAATAATTCATGTAATTATTTCAAAAGGAATTGTTTAATTTATTATAAAAAATATTCATCATTTGATTAATTAAAAAAATAATTCAAACTTTAATATGATATATAAATAATTCAATAGTTTAGTTTATAATTAATTGTTTAATTTATTGTATAAATAATTGTATAGTTTAATTTATAATGAATTGTTCATTTTATTTTATAAATAATTCATGTGATTATTTTAAAATGAATTGTTTAATTTATTATAAAAATAATTCAAATTTAAATTTAATATATAAATAATGCAATAGTTTAATTTATTATACAAATAATTCAATAGTTTAATTTATAATGAATTGTTTAATTTATTATATGAATAATTCAAGTGATTATTTTAAAATGAATTGTTTAATTTATTATAAAATTAATTCAAAGTTTAATTTATTATAAAAATAATTCATAGTTTAATTAATTCTAAAAATATTTCAACGTTTAATATGATATATAAATAATTCAATTGTTTAATTCATAATTAATTGTTTAATTTATTGTATAAATAATTCAATAGTTTAATTAATAATGAATTGTTTACTTTATTACGTAAATAATTCAAGTGATTATTTTAAAATGAATTGTTTAATTTAGTATGAAAATAATTCAAATTTTATTTTATTATATAAATAATTCAATAGTTTAATTTATAATGAATTGATTAATTTATTAAATAAATAATTGAAGTGATTATTTTAAAATGAATTGTTTAATTTATTATAAAAATAATTCAAAGTTTAATTTATGACATGAATAATTCAATAGTTTAATTTATAATGAATTGTTTATTTTATTTTATAAATAATTCATGTGATTATTTTAAAATGAATTGTTTAAATTATTATAAAAATAATTCAAATTTAAATTTAATATATAAATAATGCAATAGTTTAATTTATTATACAAATAATTCAATAGTTTAATTTATAATGAATTGTTTATTTTATTATATGAATAATTCAAGTGATTATTTTAAAATGAATTGTTTAATTTATTATAAAATTAATTAAAAGTTTAATTTATTATAAAAATAATTCATAGTTTAATTCATTCTAAAAATATTTCAACGTTTATTATGATATATAAATAATTCAATTGTTTAATTCATAATTAATTGTTTAATTTATTGTATAAATAATTCAATAGTTTAATTTATGACATCAATAATTCAAGAGTTTAATTTATAATGAATTGCTAATTTATTATAAAATTAATTCAAAGTTTAATTTATTATAAAAATAATTCATAGTTTAATTTATTAAATAAATAATTCAAAATTTAATTTATTATATAAATCATTCAATAGTTTAATTTATTATAAAAATAATTCATAGTTTAATTTATTAAATAAATAATTCAAAATTTAATTTATTATATAAATCATTCAATAGTTTAATTTATTATATAAATAATTCAATAGTTTAATTTATAATGAATTGTTTAATTTATTATATGAATAATTCAATAGTTTAATTAACAATGAATTGTTTAATATATTTTATCAATAATTCATGTGATTATTTTTAAATGAATTGTTTCATTTATTATAAAAATAATTCAAAGTTTAATATATGATATGAATAATTAAATAGTTTAATTTATTGTATAAATCATTAAATAGTTTAATTTATAATGAATTGTTTAATTTATTATTTAAATAATTCAATCCTTTAATTTTTAATTAATTGATTAATTTATTTTATAAATAATTCAAGTGATTATTTTAAAATGAATTGTTAAATTTATTACAAAAATAATTCAAATTTTAATATATTTTATAAATAATTCATTAGTTTAATTTATAATGAATTCTTTAATTTATTTTATAAATAATTCAAGTGATTATTTTAAAATGAATTGTTAATTTAGAATGAAAATAATTCAAATTTAAATGTATTATATAAATAATGCAATATTTTAATTTATTATACAAATAATTCAATAGTTTAATTTATAGTGAATCGTTTAATTTATTATAAAATATATCAAAGTTTAATTTATTACATGAATTATTCAATAGTTTAATTTATAATGAATTGTTTAATTTATTATATAAATATTTCAAGTGATCATTTTAAAATGAAATAATTCATGTGATTATTTTTAATTAAATTGGTTCATTTATTATAAAAATAATACAAAGTTTAATTTATTATAAAAATAATTCAAAGTTTAATTAATTAAAAAAATAATTCAAAGTTTAATATAATATGTAAATAATTCGACAGTTTAGTTTATAATTAATTGTTTAATTTATTGTATAAGTAATTCAATCGTTTAATTTATAATGAATTGTTCATTTTATTTTATAAATAATTCATGTGATTATTTTAAAATGAATTGTTTAACTTATTATAAAAATAATTCAAAGTTCATTTTATTATAAAAATGATTCAAAGTTTAATTTATGATATAAATAATTCAATTGTTTAATTTTTTAAATAAATAATTCAATAGTTTAATTTTTCATGAATTGATTAATTTATTTTATAAATAATTTGTGATTATTTTTAAATGAATTATTAAATTTATTACAAAAATAATTCAACTTTGAATATATTATACAAATAATTCAATAGTTTAATTTATAATGAATTCTTTAATTTATTTTATAAATAATTCAAGTGATTATTTTAAAATGAATTGTTAATTTAGAATAAAAATAATTCAAATTTAAATGTATTATATAAATAATGCAATATTTTAATTTATTATACAAATAATTCAATAGTTTAATTTATAATGAATTGTTTAATTTATTATAAAATATTTCAAAGTTTAATTTATTACATGAATAATTCAATAGTTTAATTTATGATGAATTGTTTAATTTATCATATGAACAATTCAATAGTTTAATTTATATTGAATTGTATAATTTATCATATAAATAATTCAACAGGTTAATTAATAATGAATTGTTTAATTAATTTTATAAATAATTCATGTAATTATTTTAAAAGGAATAGTTTAATTTATTATAAAAATTATTCATCGTTTAATTAATTAAAAAAATAATTCAAAGTTTAATATGATATATAAATAATTCAATAGTTTAGTTTATAATTAATTGTTTAATTTATTGTATAAATAATTGTATAGTTTAATTTATAATGAATTGTTTATTTTATTTTATAAATAATTCATGTGATTATTTTAAAATGAATTGTTCAATTTATTATAAAAATAATTCAAATTTAAATTTAATATATAAATAATGCAATAGTTTAATTTATTATACAAATAATTCAATAGTTTAATTAATAATGAATTGTTTACTTTATTACATAAATATTTCAAGTGATTATTTTAAAATGAATTGTTTAATTTAGTATGAAAATGATTCAAATTTTATTTTATTATATAAATAATTCAATAGTTTAATTTATTATGTAAATAATTCAATAGTTTAATTTATAATGAATTGATTAATTTATTAAATAAATAATTCAAGTGATTATTTTAAAATGAATTGTTTAATTTATTATAAAAATAATTCAAAGTTTAATTTATGACATGAATAATTCAAGAGTTTAATTTATAATGAATTGTTTAATTTATTATATGAATAATTGAATAGTTTAATTAATAATGAATTGCTAATTTATTATAAAATTAATTCAAAGTTTAATTTATTATAAAAATAATTCATAGTTTAATTTATTAAATAAATAATTCAAGTGATTATTTTAAAATGAATTGTTTAATTTATTATAAAAATAATTAAAAGTTAATTTTATTATGAAAATAATTCAAAATTTAATTTATTATATAAATCATTCAATAGTTTAATTTATTAAATAAATAATTCAATAGTTTAATTTATAATGAATTGTTTAATTTATTAAATAAATAATTCAAGTGATTATTTTAAAATGAATTGTTTAATTTATCACAAAATAATTCAAAGTTTATTTTATTATAAAAATAATTCAAAATTTAATTTATTATATAAATCATTCAATAGTTTAATTTATTAAATAAATAATTCAATAGTTTAATTGATAATTTATTGTTTAATTTATTCAATAAATAATTCAAGTGATTATTTAGAAATGAATTGTTTGATTTATTATAAAAAAAATCGAAGTTTAATTCATTACATGAATAATTCAATAGTTTAATTTATAATGAATTGTTTAATTTATTATATGAATAATTCAATAGTTTAATTAACAATGAATTGTTTAATATATTTTATAAATAATTTATGTGATTATTTTTAAATGAATTGTTTCATTTATTATAAAAATAATTCAAAGTTTATATTATTATAAAAATAATTCAATGTTTAATTTATGATATGAATAATTAAATAGTTTAATTTATTGTATAAATAATTAAATAGTTTAATTTATAATTAATTGTTTAATTTATTTTATAAATAATTCAAGTGATTATTTTAAATGAATTGTTAATTTAGTATAAAAATAATTCAAATTTTATTTTATGATATAAATAATTCAATAGTTTAATTTATTATACAAATAATTCAAAAGTTTAATTAATAATGAATTGTTTCATGTATTTTATAAATAATTCAAGTGATTATTTTAAAATGAATTGTTTAATTTATCACAAAATAATTCATAGTTTAATGTATTATATAAATAATGCAATAGTTTAATTTATTATGCAAATAATTCAATAGTTTAATTTAAAATGAATTGATTAATTTATTAAATAAATAATTCAAGTGATTATTTCGAAATGAATTGTTTGATTTATTATAAATAAAATTCGAAGTTTAATTCATTACATGAATAATTCAACAGTTTAATTTATAATGAATTGTTTAATTTATTATATGAAAAATTCAATATTTTAATTAACAATGAATTATTTAATATAT
The DNA here is from genome assembly GCF_035084215.1 of Heptranchias perlo. Taxonomy (NCBI): domain Eukaryota; kingdom Metazoa; phylum Chordata; class Chondrichthyes; order Hexanchiformes; family Hexanchidae; genus Heptranchias; species Heptranchias perlo. The sequence continues at coordinate 171,284 of NW_027138969.1, read as the reverse complement.
TTTATAAATAATTCATGTGATTATTTTTAAATGAATTGTTTCATTTATTATAAAAATAATTCAAAGTTTATATTATTATAAAAATAATTCAAAGTTTAATTTATGATATGAATAATTAAATAGTTTAATTTATTGTATAAATAATTAAATAGTTTAATTTATAATTAATTGTTTAATTTATTTTATAAATAATTCAAGTGATTATTTTAAATGAATTGTTAATTTAGTATAAAAATAATTCAAATTTTATTTTATGATATAAATAATTCAATAGTTTAATTTATTATACAAATAATTCAAAAGTTTAATTAATAATGAATTGTTTCATGTATTTTATAAATAATTCAAGTGATTATTTTAAAATGAATTGTTTAATTTATCACAAAATAATTCATAGTTTAATGTATTATATAAATAATGCAATAGTTTAATTTATTATGCAAATAATTCAATAGTTTAATTTAAGATGAATTGATTAATTTATTAAATAAATAATTCAAGTGATTATTTCGAAATGAATTGTTTGATTTATTATAAATAAAATTCGAAGTTTAATTCATTACATGAATAATTCAACAGTTTAATTTATAATGAATTGTTTAATTTATTATATGAAAAATTCAATAGTTTAATTAACAATGAATTATTTAATATATTTTATAAATAATTCATGTGATTATTTTTAAATGAATTGTTTCATTTATTATAAAAATAATTCAAAGTTTATATTATTATAAAAATTATTCAAAGTTTAATTTATGATATGAATAATTAAATAGTTTAATTTATTGTTTAAATAATTAAATAGTTTAATTTATAATGAATTGTTTAATTTATTTTATAAATAATTCAAGTGATTATTTTAAAATGAATTGTTTAATTTATTATAAAAATAATTCAAAGTTTAATTTATGACATGAATAATTCAATAGTTTAATTACTAATGAATTGCTAATTTATTATAAAATTAATTCAAAGTTTAATTTATTATAAAAATAATTCATAGTTTAATTAATTAAAAAAATAATTCAATGTTTGATATGATATATAAGTAATTCAATTATTTAATTTATAAATAATTGTTTAATTTATTGTATCAATAATTCACTAGCTTAATTAATAATGAATTGTTTAGTTTATTACATAAATAATTCAAGTGATTATTTTGAAATGAATTGTTCAATTTAGTATAAAAATAATTCAAATTTTATTTTATTATATAAATAATTCAATAGTTTAATTTATTGTACAAATAATTCAAAAGTTTAATTAATAATGAATTGTTTCATGTATTTTATAAATAATTCAAGTGATTATTTTAAAATGAATTGTTTAATTTATCACAAAATAATTCAAAGTTTAATGTATTATATAAATAATGCAATAGTTTAATTTATTATGCAAATAATTCAATAGTTTAATTTAAAATGAATTGATTAATTTATTAAATAAATAATTCAAGTGATTATTTTAAAATGAATTGTTTAATTTATTATAAAAATAATTCAAAGTTTAATTAATTAAAAAATAATTCAAAGTTTAATATAATATGTAAATAATTCAATAGTTTAGTTTATAATTAATTGTTTAATTTATTGTATAAGTAATTCAATAGTTTAATTAATAATGAATTGTTTAGTTTATTACATAAATAATTCAAGTGATTATTTTGAAATGAATTGTTTAATTTAGTATAAAAATAATTCAAATTTTATTTTATTATATAAATAATTCAAAAGTTTAATTTATTATACAAATAATTCAAAAGTTCAATTTATTATATAAATAATTCAATAGTTTAATTTTTAATGAATTGATTAATTTATTTTATAAATAATTTGTGATTATTTTAAAATGAATTGTTAAATTTATCACAAAAATAATTCAACTTTGAATATATTATACAAATAATTCAATAGTTTAATTTATAATGAATTCTTTAATTTATTTTATAAATAATTCAAGTGATTATTTTAAAATGAATTGTTAATTTCGTATAAAATAATTCAAATTTAAATGTATTATATAAATAATGCAATATTTTAATTTATTGTATAAATAATTGTATAGTTTAATTTATAATGAATTGTTTATTTTATTTTATAAATAATTCATGTGATTATTTTAAAATGAATTGTTTAATTTATTATAAAAATAATTCAAATTTTATTTTATTATATAAATAATTCAATAGTTTAATTTATTATGTTATTAATTCAATAGTTTAATTTATAATGAATTGATTAATTTATTAAATAAATAATTCAAGTGATTATTTTAAAATGAATTGTTTAATTTATTATAAAAATAATTCAAAGTTTAATTTATGACATGAATAATTCAAGAGTTTAATTTATAATGAATTGTTTAATTTATTATATGAATAATTGAATAGTTTAATTAATAATGAATTGCTAATTTATTATAAAATTAATTCAAAGTTTAATTTATTATAAAAATAATTCATAGTTTAATTAATTAAAAAAATAATTCAATGTTTGATATGATATATAAGTAATTCAATTATTTAATTTATAAATAATTGTTTAATTTATTGTATCAATAATTCACTAGCTTAATTAATAATGAATTGTTTAGTTTATTACATAAATAATTCAAGTGATTATTTTGAAATGAATTGTTCAATTTAGTATAAAAATAATTCAAATTTTATTTTATTATATAAATAATTCAATAGTTTAATTTATTGTACAAATAATTCAAAAGTTTAATTAATAATGAATTGTTTCATGTATTTTATAAATAATTCAAGTGATTATTTTAAAATGAATTGTTTAATTTATCACAAAATAATTCAAAGTTTAATGTATTATATAAATAATGCAATAGTTTAATTTATTATGCAAATAATTCAATAGTTTAATTTAAAATGAATTGATTAATTTATTAAATAAATAATTCAAGTGATTATTTTAAAATGAATTGTTTAATTTATTATAAAAATAATTCAAAGTTTAATTAATTAAAAAATAATTCAAAGTTTAATATAATATGTAAATAATTCAATAGTTTAGTTTATAATTAATTGTTTAATTTATTGTATAAGTAATTCAATAGTTTAATTAATAATGAATTGTTTAGTTTATTACATAAATAATTCAAGTGATTATTTTGAAATGAATTGTTTAATTTAGTATAAAAATAATTCAAATTTTATTTTATTATATAAATAATTCAAAAGTTTAATTTATTATACAAATAATTCAAAAGTTCAATTTATTATATAAATAATTCAATAGTTTAATTTTTAATGAATTGATTAATTTATTTTATAAATAATTTGTGATTATTTTAAAATGAATTGTTAAATTTATCACAAAAATAATTCAACTTTGAATATATTATACAAATAATTCAATAGTTTAATTTATAATGAATTCTTTAATTTATTTTATAAATAATTCAAGTGATTATTTTAAAATGAATTGTTAATTTCGTATAAAATAATTCAAATTTAAATGTATTATATAAATAATGCAATATTTTAATTTATTGTATAAATAATTGTATAGTTTAATTTATAATGAATTGTTTATTTTATTTTATAAATAATTCATGTGATTATTTTAAAATGAATTGTTTAATTTATTATAAAAATAATTCAAATTTTATTTTATTATATAAATAATTCAATAGTTTAATTTATTATGTTATTAATTCAATAGTTTAATTTATAATGAATTGATTAATTTATTAAATAAATAATTCAAGTGATTATTTTAAAATGAATTGTTTAATTTATTATAAAAATAATTCAAAGTTTAATTTATGACATGAATAATTCAAGAGTTTAATTTATAATGAATTGTTTAATTTATTATATGAATAATTGAATAGTTTAATTAATAATGAATTGCTAATTTATTATAAAATTAATTCAAAGTTTAATTTATTATAAAAATAATTCATAGTTTAATTAATTAAAAAAATAATTCAATGTTTGATATGATATATAAGTAATTCAATTATTTAATTTATAAATAATTGTTTAATTTATTGTATCAATAATTCACTAGCTTAATTAATAATGAATTGTTTAGTTTATTACATAAATAATTCAAGTGATTATTTTGAAATGAATTGTTCAATTTAGTATAAAAATAATTCAAATTTTATTTTATTATATAAATAATTCAATAGTTTAATTTATTGTACAAATAATTCAAAAGTTTAATTAATAATGAATTGTTTCATGTATTTTATAAATAATTCAAGTGATTATTTTAAAATGAATTGTTTAATTTATCACAAAATAATTCAAAGTTTAATGTATTATATAAATAATGCAATAGTTTAATTTATTATGCAAATAATTCAATAGTTTAATTTAAAATGAATTGATTAATTTATTAAATAAATAATTCAAGTGATTATTTTAAAATGAATTGTTTAATTTATTATAAAAATAATTCAAAGTTTAATTAATTAAAAAAATAATTCAAAGTTTAATATAATATGTAAATAATTCAATAGTTTAGTTTATAATTAATTGTTTAATTTATTGTATAAGTAATTCAATAGTTCAATTAATAATGAATTGTTTAGTTTATTACATAAATAATTCAAGTGATTATTTTGAAATGAATTGTTTAATTTAGTATAAAAATAATTCAAATTTTATTTTATTATATAAATAATTCAAAAGTTTAATTTATTATACAAATAATTCAAAAGTTCAATTTATTATATAAATAATTCAATAGTTTAATTTTTAATGAATTGATTAATTTATTTTATAAATAATTTGTGATTATTTTAAAATGAATTGTTAAATTTATCACAAAAATAATTCAACTTTGAATATATTATACAAATAATTCAATAGTTTAATTTATAATGAATTCTTTAATTTATTTTATAAATAATTCAAGTGATTATTTTAAAATGAATTGTTAATTTCGTATAAAATAATTCAAATTTAAATGTATTATATAAATAATGCAATATTTTAATTTATTATACAAATAATTCAATAGTTTAATTTATAATGAATTGTTTAATTTATTATAAAATATTTCAAAGTTTAATTTATTACATGAATAATTCAATAGTTTAATTTATAATGAATTTTTAAATTTATCATATGAATAATTCAATAGTTTAATTTGTATTGAATTGTTTAATTTATCATATAAATAATTCAACAGGTTAATTAATAATGAATTGTTTAATATATTTTATAAATAATTCATGTAATTATTTCAAAAGGAATTGTTTAATTTATTATAAAAAATATTCATCATTTGATTAATTAAAAAAATAATTCAAACTTTAATATGATATATAAATAATTCAATAGTTTAGTTTATAATTAATTGTTTAATTTATTGTATAAATAATTGTATAGTTTAATTTATAATGAATTGTTCATTTTATTTTATAAATAATTCATGTGATTATTTTAAAATGAATTGTTTAATTTATTATAAAAATAATTCAAATTTAAATTTAATATATAAATAATGCAATAGTTTAATTTATTATACAAATAATTCAATAGTTTAATTTATAATGAATTGTTTAATTTATTATATGAATAATTCAAGTGATTATTTTAAAATGAATTGTTTAATTTATTATAAAATTAATTCAAAGTTTAATTTATTATAAAAATAATTCATAGTTTAATTAATTCTAAAAATATTTCAACGTTTAATATGATATATAAATAATTCAATTGTTTAATTCATAATTAATTGTTTAATTTATTGTATAAATAATTCAATAGTTTAATTAATAATGAATTGTTTACTTTATTACGTAAATAATTCAAGTGATTATTTTAAAATGAATTGTTTAATTTAGTATGAAAATAATTCAAATTTTATTTTATTATATAAATAATTCAATAGTTTAATTTATAATGAATTGATTAATTTATTAAATAAATAATTCAAGTGATTATTTTAAAATGAATTGTTTAATTTATTATAAAAATAATTCAAAGTTTAATTTATGACATGAATAATTCAATAGTTTAATTTATAATGAATTGTTTATTTTATTTTATAAATAATTCATGTGATTATTTTAAAATGAATTGTTTAAATTATTATAAAAATAATTCAAATTTAAATTTAATATATAAATAATGCAATAGTTTAATTTATTATACAAATAATTCAATAGTTTAATTTATAATGAATTGTTTATTTTATTATATGAATAATTCAAGTGATTATTTTAAAATGAATTGTTTAATTTATTATAAAATTAATTAAAAGTTTAATTTATTATAAAAATAATTCATAGTTTAATTCATTCTAAAAATATTTCAACGTTTATTATGATATATAAATAATTCAATTGTTTAATTCATAATTAATTGTTTAATTTATTGTATAAATAATTCAATAGTTTAATTTATTATAAAAATAATTCATAGTTTAATTTATTAAATAAATAATTCAAAATTTAATTTATTATATAAATCATTCAATAGTTTAATTTATTATATAAATAATTCAATAGTTTAATTTATAATGAATTGTTTAATTTATTATATGAATAATTCAATAGTTTAATTAACAATGAATTGTTTAATATATTTTATCAATAATTCATGTGATTATTTTTAAATGAATTGTTTCATTTATTATAAAAATAATTCAAAGTTTAATATATGATATGAATAATTAAATAGTTTAATTTATTGTATAAATCATTAAATAGTTTAATTTATAATGAATTGTTTAATTTATTATTTAAATAATTCAATCCTTTAATTTTTAATTAATTGATTAATTTATTTTATAAATAATTCAAGTGATTATTTTAAAATGAATTGTTAAATTTATTACAAAAATAATTCAAATTTTAATATATTTTATAAATAATTCATTAGTTTAATTTATAATGAATTCTTTAATTTATTTTATAAATAATTCAAGTGATTATTTTAAAATGAATTGTTAATTTAGAATGAAAATAATTCAAATTTAAATGTATTATATAAATAATGCAATATTTTAATTTATTATACAAATAATTCAATAGTTTAATTTATAGTGAATCGTTTAATTTATTATAAAATATATCAAAGTTTAATTTATTACATGAATTATTCAATAGTTTAATTTATAATGAATTGTTTAATTTATTATATAAATATTTCAAGTGATCATTTTAAAATGAAATAATTCATGTGATTATTTTTAATTAAATTGGTTCATTTATTATAAAAATAATACAAAGTTTAATTTATTATAAAAATAATTCAAAGTTTAATTAATTAAAAAAATAATTCAAAGTTTAATATAATATGTAAATAATTCGACAGTTTAGTTTATAATTAATTGTTTAATTTATTGTATAAGTAATTCAATCGTTTAATTTATAATGAATTGTTCATTTTATTTTATAAATAATTCATGTGATTATTTTAAAATGAATTGTTTAACTTATTATAAAAATAATTCAAAGTTCATTTTATTATAAAAATGATTCAAAGTTTAATTTATGATATAAATAATTCAATTGTTTAATTTTTTAAATAAATAATTCAATAGTTTAATTTTTCATGAATTGATTAATTTATTTTATAAATAATTTGTGATTATTTTTAAATGAATTATTAAATTTATTACAAAAATAATTCAACTTTGAATATATTATACAAATAATTCAATAGTTTAATTTATAATGAATTCTTTAATTTATTTTATAAATAATTCAAGTGATTATTTTAAAATGAATTGTTAATTTAGAATAAAAATAATTCAAATTTAAATGTATTATATAAATAATGCAATATTTTAATTTATTATACAAATAATTCAATAGTTTAATTTATAATGAATTGTTTAATTTATTATAAAATATTTCAAAGTTTAATTTATTAAAAAAATAATTCAATGTTTGATATGATATATAAGTAATTCAATTATTTAATTTATAAATAATTGTTTAATTTATTGTATCAATAATTCACTAGCTTAATTAATAATGAATTGTTTAGTTTATTACATAAATAATTCAAGTGATTATTTTGAAATGAATTGTTCAATTTAGTATAAAAATAATTCAAATTTTATTTTATTATATAAATAATTCAATAGTTTAATTTATTGTACAAATAATTCAAAAGTTTAATTAATAATGAATTGTTTCATGTATTTTATAAATAATTCAAGTGATTATTTTAAAATGAATTGTTTAATTTATCACAAAATAATTCAAAGTTTAATGTATTATATAAATAATGCAATAGTTTAATTTATTATGCAAATAATTCAATAGTTTAATTTAAAATGAATTGATTAATTTATTAAATAAATAATTCAAGTGATTATTTTAAAATGAATTGTTTAATTTATTATAAAAATAATTCAAAGTTTAATTAATTAAAAAATAATTCAAAGTTTAATATAATATGTAAATAATTCAATAGTTTAGTTTATAATTAATTGTTTAATTTATTGTATAAGTAATTCAATAGTTTAATTAATAATGAATTGTTTAGTTTATTACATAAATAATTCAAGTGATTATTTTGAAATGAATTGTTTAATTTAGTATAAAAATAATTCAAATTTTATTTTATTATATAAATAATTCAAAAGTTTAATTTATTATACAAATAATTCAAAAGTTCAATTTATTATATAAATAATTCAATAGTTTAATTTTTAATGAATTGATTAATTTATTTTATAAATAATTTGTGATTATTTTAAAATGAATTGTTAAATTTATCACAAAAATAATTCAACTTTGAATATATTATACAAATAATTCAATAGTTTAATTTATAATGAATTCTTTAATTTATTTTATAAATAATTCAAGTGATTATTTTAAAATGAATTGTTAATTTCGTATAAAATAATTCAAATTTAAATGTATTATATAAATAATGCAATATTTTAATTTATTGTATAAATAATTGTATAGTTTAATTTATAATGAATTGTTTATTTTATTTTATAAATAATTCATGTGATTATTTTAAAATGAATTGTTTAATTTATTATAAAAATAATTCAAATTTAAATTTAATATATAAATAATGCAATCGTTTAATTTATTATACAAATAATTCAATAGTTTAATTAATAATGAATTGTTTACTTTATTACATAAATAATTAAAGTGATTATTTTAAAATGAATTGTTTAATTTAGTATGAAAATAATTCAAATTTTATTTTATTATATAAATAATTCAATAGTTTAATTTATTATGTTATTAATTCAATAGTTTAATTTATAATGAATTGATTAATTTATTAAATAAATAATTCAAGTGATTATTTTAAAATGAATTGTTTAATTTATTATAAAAATAATTCAAAGTTTAATTTATGACATGAATAATTCAAGAGTTTAATTTATAATGAATTGTTTAATTTATTATATGAATAATTGAATAGTTTAATTAATAATGAATTGCTAATTTATTATAAAATTAATTCAAAGTTTAATTTATTATAAAAATAATTCATAGTTTAATTAATTAAAAAAATAATTCAATGTTTGATATGATATATAAGTAATTCAATTATTTAATTTATAAATAATTGTTTAATTTATTGTATCAATAATTCACTAGCTTAATTAATAATGAATTGTTTAGTTTATTACATAAATAATTCAAGTGATTATTTTGAAATGAATTGTTCAATTTAGTATAAAAATAATTCAAATTTTATTTTATTATATAAATAATTCAATAGTTTAATTTATTGTACAAATAATTCAAAAGTTTAATTAATAATGAATTGTTTCATGTATTTTATAAATAATTCAAGTGATTATTTTAAAATGAATTGTTTAATTTATCACAAAATAATTCAAAGTTTAATGTATTATATAAATAATGCAATAGTTTAATTTATTATGCAAATAATTCAATAGTTTAATTTAAAATGAATTGATTAATTTATTAAATAAATAATTCAAGTGATTATTTTAAAATGAATTGTTTAATTTATTATAAAAATAATTCAAAGTTTAATTAATTAAAAAATAATTCAAAGTTTAATATAATATGTAAATAATTCAATAGTTTAGTTTATAATTAATTGTTTAATTTATTGTATAAGTAATTCAATAGTTTAATTAATAATGAATTGTTTAGTTTATTACATAAATAATTCAAGTGATTATTTTGAAATGAATTGTTTAATTTAGTATAAAAATAATTCAAATTTTATTTTATTATATAAATAATTCAAAAGTTTAATTTATTATACAAATAATTCAAAAGTTCAATTTATTATATAAATAATTCAATAGTTTAATTTTTAATGAATTGATTAATTTATTTTATAAATAATTTGTGATTATTTTAAAATGAATTGTTAAATTTATCACAAAAATAATTCAAATTTTAATATATTTTATAAATAATTCATTAGTTTAATTTATAATGAATTCTTTAATTTATTTTATAAATAATTCAAGTGATTATTTTAAAATGAATTGTTAATTTAGAATGAAAATAATTCAAATTTAAATGTATTATATAAATAATGCAATATTTTAATTTATTATACAAATAATTCAATAGTTTAATTTATAGTGAATCGTTTAATTTATTATAAAATATATCAAAGTTTAATTTATTACATGAATTATTCAATAGTTTAATTTATAATGAATTGTTTAATTTATTATATAAATATTTCAAGTGATCATTTTAAAATGAAATAATTCATGTGATTATTTTTAATTAAATTGGTTCATTTATTATAAAAATAATACAAAGTTTAATTTATTATAAAAATAATTCAAAGTTTAATTAATTAAAAAAATAATTCAAAGTTTAATATAATATGTAAATAATTCGACAGTTTAGTTTATAATTAATTGTTTAATTTATTGTATAAGTAATTCAATCGTTTAATTTATAATGAATTGTTCATTTTATTTTATAAATAATTCATGTGATTATTTTAAAATGAATTGTTTAACTTATTATAAAAATAATTCAAAGTTCATTTTATTATAAAAATGATTCAAAGTTTAATTTATGATATAAATAATTCAATTGTTTAATTTTTTAAATAAATAATTCAATAGTTTAATTTTTCATGAATTGATTAATTTATTTTATAAATAATTTGTGATTATTTTTAAATGAATTATTAAATTTATTACAAAAATAATTCAACTTTGAATATATTATACAAATAATTCAATAGTTTAATTTATAATGAATTCTTTAATTTATTTTATAAATAATTCAAGTGATTATTTTAAAATGAATTGTTAATTTAGAATAAAAATAATTCAAATTTAAATGTATTATATAAATAATGCAATATTTTAATTTATTATACAAATAATTCAATAGTTTAATTTATAATGAATTGTTTAATTTATTATAAAATATTTCAAAGTTTAATTTATTAAAAAAATAATTCAATGTTTGATATGATATATAAGTAATTCAATTATTTAATTTATAAATAATTGTTTAATTTATTGTATCAATAATTCACTAGCTTAATTAATAATGAATTGTTTAGTTTATTACATAAATAATTCAAGTGATTATTTTGAAATGAATTGTTCAATTTAGTATAAAAATAATTCAAATTTTATTTTATTATATAAATAATTCAATAGTTTAATTTATTGTACAAATAATTCAAAAGTTTAATTAATAATGAATTGTTTCATGTATTTTATAAATAATTCAAGTGATTATTTTAAAATGAATTGTTTAATTTATCACAAAATAATTCAAAGTTTAATGTATTATATAAATAATGCAATAGTTTAATTTATTATGCAAATAATTCAATAGTTTAATTTAAAATGAATTGATTAATTTATTAAATAAATAATTCAAGTGATTATTTTAAAATGAATTGTTTAATTTATTATAAAAATAATTCAAAGTTTAATTAATTAAAAAATAATTCAAAGTTTAATATAATATGTAAATAATTCAATAGTTTAGTTTATAATTAATTGTTTAATTTATTGTATAAGTAATTCAATAGTTTAATTAATAATGAATTGTTTAGTTTATTACATAAATAATTCAAGTGATTATTTTGAAATGAATTGTTTAATTTAGTATAAAAATAATTCAAATTTTATTTTATTATATAAATAATTCAAAAGTTTAATTTATTATACAAATAATTCAAAAGTTCAATTTATTATATAAATAATTCAATAGTTTAATTTTTAATGAATTGATTAATTTATTTTATAAATAATTTGTGATTATTTTAAAATGAATTGTTAAATTTATCACAAAAATAATTCAACTTTGAATATATTATACAAATAATTCAATAGTTTAATTTATAATGAATTCTTTAATTTATTTTATAAATAATTCAAGTGATTATTTTAAAATGAATTGTTAATTTCGTATAAAATAATTCAAATTTAAATGTATTATATAAATAATGCAATATTTTAATTTATTGTATAAATAATTGTATAGTTTAATTTATAATGAATTGTTTATTTTATTTTATAAATAATTCATGTGATTATTTTAAAATGAATTGTTTAATTTATTATAAAAATAATTCAAATTTAAATTTAATATATAAATAATGCAATCGTTTAATTTATTATACAAATAATTCAATAGTTTAATTAATAATGAATTGTTTACTTTATTACATAAATAATTAAAGTGATTATTTTAAAATGAATTGTTTAATTTAGTATGAAAATAATTCAAATTTTATTTTATTATATAAATAATTCAATAGTTTAATTTATTATGTTATTAATTCAATAGTTTAATTTATAATGAATTGATTAATTTATTAAATAAATAATTCAAGTGATTATTTTAAAATGAATTGTTTAATTTATTATAAAAATAATTCAAAGTTTAATTTATGACATGAATAATTCAAGAGTTTAATTTATAATGAATTGTTTAATTTATTATATGAATAATTGAATAGTTTAATTAATAATGAATTGCTAATTTATTATAAAATTAATTCAAAGTTTAATTTATTATAAAAATAATTCATAGTTTAATTAATTAAAAAAATAATTCAATGTTTGATATGATATATAAGTAATTCAATTATTTAATTTATAAATAATTGTTTAATTTATTGTATCAATAATTCACTAGCTTAATTAATAATGAATTGTTTAGTTTATTACATAAATAATTCAAGTGATTATTTTGAAATGAATTGTTCAATTTAGTATAAAAATAATTCAAATTTTATTTTATTATATAAATAATTCAATAGTTTAATTTATTGTACAAATAATTCAAAAGTTTAATTAATAATGAATTGTTTCATGTATTTTATAAATAATTCAAGTGATTATTTTAAAATGAATTGTTTAATTTATCACAAAATAATTCAAAGTTTAATGTATTATATAAATAATGCAATAGTTTAATTTATTATGCAAATAATTCAATAGTTTAATTTAAAATGAATTGATTAATTTATTAAATAAATAATTCAAGTGATTATTTTAAAATGAATTGTTTAATTTATTATAAAAATAATTCAAAGTTTAATTAATTAAAAAATAATTCAAAGTTTAATATAATATGTAAATAATTCAATAGTTTAGTTTATAATTAATTGTTTAATTTATTGTATAAGTAATTCAATAGTTTAATTAATAATGAATTGTTTAGTTTATTACATAAATAATTCAAGTGATTATTTTGAAATGAATTGTTTAATTTAGTATAAAAATAATTCAAATTTTATTTTATTATATAAATAATTCAAAAGTTTAATTTATTATACAAATAATTCAAAAGTTCAATTTATTATATAAATAATTCAATAGTTTAATTTTTAATGAATTGATTAATTTATTTTATAAATAATTTGTGATTATTTTAAAATGAATTGTTAAATTTATCACAAAAATAATTCAACTTTGAATATATTATACAAATAATTCAATAGTTTAATTTATAATGAATTCTTTAATTTATTTTATAAATAATTCAAGTGATTATTTTAAAATGAATTGTTAATTTCGTATAAAATAATTCAAATTTAAATGTATTATATAAATAATGCAATATTTTAATTTATTGTATAAATAATTGTATAGTTTAATTTATAATGAATTGTTTATTTTATTTTATAAATAATTCATGTGATTATTTTAAAATGAATTGTTTAATTTATTATAAAAATAATTCAAATTTTATTTTATTATATAAATAATTCAATAGTTTAATTTATTATGTTATTAATTCAATAGTTTAATTTATAATGAATTGATTAATTTATTAAATAAATAATTCAAGTGATTATTTTAAAATGAATTGTTTAATTTATTATAAAAATAATTCAAAGTTTAATTTATGACATGAATAATTCAAGAGTTTAATTTATAATGAATTGTTTAATTTATTATATGAATAATTGAATAGTTTAATTAATAATGAATTGCTAATTTATTATAAAATTAATTCAAAGTTTAATTTATTATAAAAATAATTCATAGTTTAATTAATTAAAAAAATAATTCAATGTTTGATATGATATATAAGTAATTCAATTATTTAATTTATAAATAATTGTTTCATTTATTGTATCAATAATTCACTAGCTTAATTAATAATGAATTGTTTAGTTTATTACATAAATAATTCAAGTGATTATTTTGAAATGAATTGTTCAATTTAGTATAAAAATAATTCAAATTTTATTTTATTATATAAATAATTCAATAGTTTAATTTATTGTACAAATAATTCAAAAGTTTAATTAATAATGAATTGTTTCATGTATTTTATAAATAATTCAAGTGATTATTTTAAAATGAATTGTTTAATTTATCACAAAATAATTCAAAGTTTAATGTATTATATAAATAATGCAATAGTTTAATTTATTATGCAAATAATTCAATAGTTTAATTTAAAATGAATTGATTAATTTATTAAATAAATAATTCAAGTGATTATTTTAAAATGAATTGTTTAATTTATTATAAAAATAATTCAAAGTTTAATTAATTAAAAAAATAATTCAAAGTTTAATATAATATGTAAATAATTCAATAGTTTAGTTTATAATTAATTGTTTAATTTATTGTATAAGTAATTCAATAGTTCAATTAATAATGAATTGTTTAGTTTATTACATAAATAATTCAAGTGATTATTTTGAAATGAATTGTTTAATTTAGTATAAAAATAATTCAAATTTAAATGTATTATATAAATAATGCAATATTTTAATTTATTGTATAAATAATTGTATAGTTTAATTTATAATGAATTGTTTATTTTATTTTATAAATAATTCATGTGATTATTTTAAAATGAATTGTTTAATTTATTATAAAAATAATTCAAATTTTATTTTATTATATAAATAATTCAATAGTTTAATTTATTATGTTATTAATTCAATAGTTTAATTTATAATGAATTGATTAATTTATTAAATAAATAATTCAAGTGATTATTTTAAAATGAATTGTTTAATTTATTATAAAAATAATTCAAAGTTTAATTTATGACATGAATAATTCAAGAGTTTAATTTATAATGAATTGTTTAATTTATTATATGAATAATTGAATAGTTTAATTAATAATGAATTGCTAATTTATTATAAAATTAATTCAAAGTTTAATTTATTATAAAAATAATTCATAGTTTAATTAATTAAAAAAATAATTCAATGTTTGATATGATATATAAGTAATTCAATTATTTAATTTATAAATAATTGTTTAATTTATTGTATCAATAATTCACTAGCTTAATTAATAATGAATTGTTTAGTTTATTACATAAATAATTCAAGTGATTATTTTGAAATGAATTGTTCAATTTAGTATAAAAATAATTCAAATTTTATTTTATTATATAAATAATTCAATAGTTTAATTTATTGTACAAATAATTCAAAAGTTTAATTAATAATGAATTGTTTCATGTATTTTATAAATAATTCAAGTGATTATTTTAAAATGAATTGTTTAATTTATCACAAAATAATTCAAAGTTTAATGTATTATATAAATAATGCAATAGTTTAATTTATTATGCAAATAATTCAATAGTTTAATTTAAAATGAATTGATTAATTTATTAAATAAATAATTCAAGTGATTATTTTAAAATGAATTGTTTAATTTATTATAAAAATAATTCAAAGTTTAATTAATTAAAAAAATAATTCAAAGTTTAATATAATATGTAAATAATTCAATAGTTTAGTTTATAATTAATTGTTTAATTTATTGTATAAGTAATTCAATAGTTCAATTAATAATGAATTGTTTAGTTTATTACATAAATAATTCAAGTGATTATTTTGAAATGAATTGTTTAATTTAGTATAAAAATAATTCAAATTTTATTTTATTATATAAATAATTCAAAAGTTTAATTTATTATACAAATAATTCAAAAGTTCAATTTATTATATAAATAATTCAATAGTTTAATTTTTAATGAATTGATTAATTTATTTTATAAATAATTCAAGTGATTATTTTAAAATGAATTGTTAAATTTATCACAAAAATAATTCAACTTTGAATATATTATACAAATAATTCAATAGTTTAATTTATAATGAATTCTTTAATTTATTTTATAAATAATTCAAGTGATTATTTTAAAATGAATTGTTAATTTCGTATAAAATAATTCAAATTTAAATGTATTATATAAATAATGCAATATTTTAATTTATTATACAAATAATTCAATAGTTTAATTTATAATGAATTGTTTAATTTATTATAACATATTTCAAAGTTTAATTTATTACATGAATAATTCAATAGTTTAATTTATAATGAATTTTTAAATTTATCATATGAATAATACAATAGTTTAATTTGTATTGAATTGTTTAATTTATCATATAAATAATTCAACAGGTTAATTAATAATGAATTGTTTAATATATTTTATAAATAATTCATGTAATTATTTCAAAAGGAATTGTTTAATTTATTATAAAAAATATTCATCATTTGATTAATTAAAAAAATAATTCAAACTTTAATATGATATATAAATAATTCAATAGTTTAGTTTATAATTAATTGTTTAATTTATTGTATAAATAATTGTATAGTTTAATTTATAATGAATTGTTCATTTTATTTTATAAATAATTCATGTGATTATTTTAAAATGAATTGTTTAATTTATTATAAAAATAATTCAAATTTAAATTTAATATATAAATAATGCAATAGTTTAATTTATTATACAAATAATTCAATAGTTTAATTTATAATGAATTGTTTAATTTATTATATGAATAATTCAAGTGATTATTTTAAAATGAATTGTTTAATTTATTATAAAATTAATTCAAAGTTTAATTTATTATAAAAATAATTCATAGTTTAATTAATTCTAAAAATATTTCAACGTTTAATATGATATATAAATAATTCAATTGTTTAATTCATAATTAATTGTTTAATTTATTGTATAAATAATTCAATAGTTTAATTAATAATGAATTGTTTACTTTATTACGTAAATAATTCAAGTGATTATTTTAAAATGAATTGTTTAATTTAGTATGAAAATAATTCAAATTTTATTTTATTATATAAATAATTCAATAGTTTAATTTATAATGAATTGATTAATTTATTAAATAAATAATTCAAGTGATTATTTTAAAATGAATTGTTTAATTTATTATAAAAATAATTCAAAGTTTAATTTATGACATGAATAATTCAATAGTTTAATTTATAATGAATTGTTTATTTTATTTTATAAATAATTCATGTGATTATTTTAAAATGAATTGTTTAAATTATTATAAAAATAATTCAAATTTAAATTTAATATATAAATAATGCAATAGTTTAATTTATTATACAAATAATTCAATAGTTTAATTTATAATGAATTGTTTATTTTATTATATGAATAATTCAAGTGATTATTTTAAAATGAATTGTTTAATTTATTATAAAATTAATTAAAAGTTTAATTTATTATAAAAATAATTCATAGTTTAATTCATTCTAAAAATATTTCAACGTTTATTATGATATATAAATAATTCAATTGTTTAATTCATAATTAATTGTTTAATTTATTGTATAAATAATTCAATAGTTTAATTTATGACATCAATAATTCAAGAGTTTAATTTATAATGAATTGCTAATTTATTATAAAATTAATTCAAAGTTTAATTTATTATAAAAATAATTCATAGTTTAATTTATTAAATAAATAATTCAAAATTTAATTTATTATATAAATCATTCAATAGTTTAATTTATTATAAAAATAATTCATAGTTTAATTTATTAAATAAATAATTCAAAATTTAATTTATTATATAAATCATTCAATAGTTTAATTTATTATATAAATAATTCAATAGTTTAATTTATAATGAATTGTTTAATTTATTATATGAATAATTCAATAGTTTAATTAACAATGAATTGTTTAATATATTTTATCAATAATTCATGTGATTATTTTTAAATGAATTGTTTCATTTATTATAAAAATAATTCAAAGTTTAATATATGATATGAATAATTAAATAGTTTAATTTATTGTATAAATCATTAAATAGTTTAATTTATAATGAATTGTTTAATTTATTATTTAAATAATTCAATCCTTTAATTTTTAATTAATTGATTAATTTATTTTATAAATAATTCAAGTGATTATTTTAAAATGAATTGTTAAATTTATTACAAAAATAATTCAAATTTTAATATATTTTATAAATAATTCATTAGTTTAATTTATAATGAATTCTTTAATTTATTTTATAAATAATTCAAGTGATTATTTTAAAATGAATTGTTAATTTAGAATGAAAATAATTCAAATTTAAATGTATTATATAAATAATGCA
Organism: Heptranchias perlo; assembly: GCF_035084215.1. Classification (NCBI taxonomy): domain Eukaryota; kingdom Metazoa; phylum Chordata; class Chondrichthyes; order Hexanchiformes; family Hexanchidae; genus Heptranchias; species Heptranchias perlo. The sequence goes on along the minus strand of NW_027138969.1, from coordinate 152,467 downwards.
ATATTTTAATTTATTATACAAATAATTCAATAGTTTAATTTATAGTGAATCGTTTAATTTATTATAAAATATATCAAAGTTTAATTTATTACATGAATTATTCAATAGTTTAATTTATAATGAATTGTTTAATTTATTATATAAATATTTCAAGTGATCATTTTAAAATGAAATAATTCATGTGATTATTTTTAATTAAATTGGTTCATTTATTATAAAAATAATACAAAGTTTAATTTATTATAAAAATAATTCAAAGTTTAATTAATTAAAAAAATAATTCAAAGTTTAATATAATATGTAAATAATTCGACAGTTTAGTTTATAATTAATTGTTTAATTTATTGTATAAGTAATTCAATCGTTTAATTTATAATGAATTGTTCATTTTATTTTATAAATAATTCATGTGATTATTTTAAAATGAATTGTTTAACTTATTATAAAAATAATTCAAAGTTCATTTTATTATAAAAATGATTCAAAGTTTAATTTATGATATAAATAATTCAATTGTTTAATTTTTTAAATAAATAATTCAATAGTTTAATTTTTCATGAATTGATTAATTTATTTTATAAATAATTTGTGATTATTTTTAAATGAATTATTAAATTTATTACAAAAATAATTCAACTTTGAATATATTATACAAATAATTCAATAGTTTAATTTATAATGAATTCTTTAATTTATTTTATAAATAATTCAAGTGATTATTTTAAAATGAATTGTTAATTTAGAATAAAAATAATTCAAATTTAAATGTATTATATAAATAATGCAATATTTTAATTTATTATACAAATAATTCAATAGTTTAATTTATAATGAATTGTTTAATTTATTATAAAATATTTCAAAGTTTAATTTATTACATGAATAATTCAATAGTTTAATTTATGATGAATTGTTTAATTTATCATATGAACAATTCAATAGTTTAATTTATATTGAATTGTATAATTTATCATATAAATAATTCAACAGGTTAATTAATAATGAATTGTTTAATTAATTTTATAAATAATTCATGTAATTATTTTAAAAGGAATAGTTTAATTTATTATAAAAATTATTCATCGTTTAATTAATTAAAAAAATAATTCAAAGTTTAATATGATATATAAATAATTCAATAGTTTAGTTTATAATTAATTGTTTAATTTATTGTATAAATAATTGTATAGTTTAATTTATAATGAATTGTTTATTTTATTTTATAAATAATTCATGTGATTATTTTAAAATGAATTGTTCAATTTATTATAAAAATAATTCAAATTTAAATTTAATATATAAATAATGCAATAGTTTAATTTATTATACAAATAATTAAATAGTTTAATTTATAATGAATTGTTTAATTTATTTTATAAATAATTCAAGTGATTATTTTAAAATGAATTGTTTAATTTATTATAAAAATAATTCAAAGTTTAATTTATGACATGAATAATTCAATAGTTTAATTACTAATGAATTGCTAATTTATTATAAAAATAATTCAAAGTTTATTTTATTATAAAAATAATTCAAAATTTAATTTATTATGTAAATAATTCAATAGTTTAATTTATAATGAATTGTTTAAATTATTACATAAATAATTCAAGTGATTATTTTGAAATGAATTGTTTAATTTAGTATAAAAATAATTCAAATTTTATTTTATGATATAAATAATTCAATAGTATAATTTATTGTTTAAATAATTAAATAGTTTAATTTATAATGAATTGTTTAATTTACTTGATAAATAATTCAAGTGATTATTTTAAAATGAATTGTTAAATTTATTACAAAAATAATTCAAATTTTAATATATTTTATAAATAATTAATTAGTTTAATTTACAATGAATTCTTTAATTTATTTTATAAATAATTCAAGTGATTATTTTAAAATGAATTGTTAATTTAGAATAAAAATAATTCAAATTTAAATGTATTATATAAATAATGCAATATTTTAATTTATTATACAAATAATTCAATAGTTTAATTTATAATGAATTGTTTAATTTATTATAAAATATTTCAAGTGATTATTTTAAAATGAATTGTTTAATTTAGTATGAAAATAATTCAAATTTTATTTTATTATATAAATAATTCAATAGTTTAATTTATTATGTAAATAATTCAATAGTTTAATTTATAATGAATTGATTAATTTATTAAATAAATAATTCAAGTGATTATTTTAAAGTGAATTGTTTAATTTATTATAAAAATAATTCAAAGTTTAATTTATGACATGAATAATTCAAGAGTTTAATTTATAATGAATTGTTTAATTTATTATATGAATAATTCAATAGTTTAATTAATAATGAATTGCTAATTTATTATAAAATTCATTCAAAGTTTAATTTATTATAAAATAATTCATAGTTTAATTTATTAAATAAATAATTCAAGTGATTATTTTAAAATGAATTGTTTAATTTATTACAAAAATAATTCAAAGTTTATTTTATTATAAAAATAATTCAAAATTTAATTTATTATATAAATCATTCAATAGTTTAATTTATTAAATGAATAATTCAAGAGTTTAATTTATAATGAATTGTTTAATTTATTATATGAATAATTCAATAGTTTAATTAACAATGAATTGTTTAATATATTTTATAAATAATTCATGTGATTATTTTTAAATAAATTGTTTCATTTATTATAAAAATAATTCAAAGTTTATTTTATTATAAAAATAATTCAAAATTTAATTTATTATATAAATCATTCAATAGTTTAATTTATTAAATGAATAATTCAAGAGTTTAATTTATAATCAATTGTTTAATTTATTTTATAAATAATTCAAGTGATTATTTTAAATGAATTGTTAATTTAGTATAAAAATAATTCAAATTTTATTTTATGATATAAATAATTCAATAGTTTAATTTATTGTTTAAATAATTAAATAGTTTAATTTATAATGAATTGTTTAATTTATTTTATAAATAATTCAAGTGATTATTTTACAATGAATTGTTAAATTTATTACAAAAATAATTCAAATTTTAATATATTTTATAAATAATTCATTAGATTAATTTATAATGAATTCTTTAATTTATTTTATAAATAATTCAAGTGATTATTTTAAAATGAATTGTTAATTTAGTATAAAAATAATTCAAATTTTATTTTATGATATAAATAATTCAATAGTTTAATTTATTATACAAATAATTCAAAAGTTTAATTAATAATGAATTGTTTCATGTATTTTATAAATAATTCAAGTGATTATTTTAAAATGAATTGTTTAATTTATCACAAAATAATTCAAAGTTTAATGTATTACATAAATAATGCAATAGTTTAATTTATTATGCAAATAATTCAATAGTTTAATTTAAAATGAATTGATTAATTTATTAAATAAATAATTCACGTGATTATTTTAAAATGAATTGTTTAATTTATTATAAAAATAATTCAAAGTTTATTTTATTATAAAAATAATTCAAAGTTTAATTTATTATATAAATCATTCAATAGTTTAATTTATAATGAATTGTTTAATTTATTCAATAAATAATTCAAGTGATTATTTCGAAATGAATTGTTTAATTTATTATAAAAAAAATTCGAAGTTTAATTCATTACATGAATAATTCAATTGTTTAATTTATAATGAATTGTTTAATTTATTATATGAATAATTCAATAGTTTAATTAACAATGAATTGTTTAATATATTATATAAATAATTCTTGTGATTATTTTTAAATGAATTGTTTCATTTATTATAAAAATAATTCAAAGTTTATATTATTATAAAAATAATTCAAAGTATATTTTTTGATATGAATAATTAAATAGTTTAATTTATTGTATAAATAATTAAATAGTTTAATTTATAATGAATTGTTAAATTTATTACAAAAATAATTCAAATTTTAATATATTTTATAAATGATTCATTAGTTTAATTTATAATGAATTCTTTAATTTATTTTATAAATAATTCAAGTGATTATTTTAAAATGAATTGTTAATTTAGAATAAAAATAATTCAAATTTAAATGTATTATATAAATAAAGCAATATTTTAATTTATTATACAAATAATTCAATAGTTTAATTTATAATGAATTGTTTAATTTATTATAAAATATATCAAAGTTTAATTTATTACATGAATTATTCAATAGTTTAATTTATAATGAATTGTTTAATTTATTATATAAATATTTCAAGTGATCATTTTAAAATGAAATAATTCATGTGATTATTTTTAATGAAATTGGTTCATTTATTATAAAAATAATTCAAAGTTTAATTTATTATAAAAATAATTCAAAGTTTAATTAATTAAAAAAATAATTCAAAGTTTAATATAATATGTAAATAATTCAACAGTTTAGTTTATAATTAATTGTTTAATTTATTGTATAAGTAATTCAATCGTTTAATTTATAATGAATTGTTTATTTTATTTTATAAATAATTCATGTGATTATTTTAAAATGAATTGTTTAATTTATTATAAAAATAATTCAAAGTTAATTTTATTATGAAATTAATTCAAAGTTTAATTTACTATAAAAATAATTCATAGTTTAATTAATTCTAAAAATAGTTCAACGTTTAATATGATATATAAATAATTCAATTGTTTAATTCATAATTAATTGTTTAATTTATTGTATAAATAATTCAATAGTTTAATTAATAATGAATTGTTTACTTTATTACATAAATAATTCAAGTGATTATTTAAAATGAATTGTTTAATTTAGTATGAAAATAATTCAAATTTTATTTTATTATATAAATAATTCAATAGTTTAATTTATTATGTAAATAATTCAATAGCTTAATTTAAAATGAATTGATTAATTTATTAAATAAATAATTCAAGTGATTATTTTGAAATGAATTGTTTAATTTATTATAAAAATAATTCAAAGTTTAATTTATGACATCAATAATTCAAGAGTTTAATTTATAATGAATTGTTTAATTTATTATATAAATAATTCAATAGTTTAATTAATAATGAATTGCTAATTTATTATAAAATTAATTCAAAGTTTAATTTATTTTAAAAATAATTCATAGTTTAATTTATTAAATAAATTATTCAAAATTTAATTTATTATATAAATCATTCAATAGTTTAATTTATTATATAAATAATTCAAGAGTTTAATTTATAATGAATTGTTTAATTTATTATATGAATAATTCAATAGTTTAATTAACAATGAATTGTTTAATATATTTTATAAATAATTCATGTGATTATTTTTAAATAAATTGTTTCATTTATTATAAAAATAATTCAAAGTTTATATTATTATAAAAATAATTCAAAGTTTAATTTATGATATGAATAATTAAATAGTTTAATTTATTGTATAAATAATTAAATAGTTTAATTTATAATGAATTGTTTAATTTATTTTATAAATAATTCAAGTGATTATTTTAAAATGAATTGTTAAATTTATTACAAAAATAATTCAAATTTTAATATATTTTATAAATAATTCATTAGTTTAATTTATAATGAATTCTTTAATTTATTTTATAAATAATTCAAGTGATTATTTTAAAATGAATTGTTAATTTAGTATAAAAATAATTCAAATTGTATTTTATGATATAAATAATTCAATAGTTTAATTTATTATACAAATAATTCAAAAGTTTAATTAATAATGAATTGTTTCATGTATTTTATAAATAATTCAAGTGATTATTTTAAAATGAATTGTTTAATTTATCACAAAATAATTCAAAGTTTAATGTATTATATAAATAATGCAATAGTTTAATTTATTATGCAAATAATTCAATAGTTTAATTTAAAATAAATTGATTAATTTATTAAATAAATAATTCACGTGATTATTTTAAAATGAATTGTTTAATTTATTATAAAAATAATTCAAAGTTTAATTTATTATAAAAATAATTCAAAGTTTAATTAATTAAAAAAATAATTCAAAGTTTAATATAATATGTAAATAATTCAACAGTTTAGTTTATAATTAATTGTTTAATTTATTGTATAAGTAATTCAATCGCTTAATTTATAATGAATTGTTTATTTTATTTTATAAATAATTCATGTGATTATTTTAAAATGAATTGTTTAATTTATTATAAAAATAATTCAAAGTTATTTTTATTATGAAATTAATTCAAAGTTTAATTTATTATAAAAATAATTCATAGTTTAATTAATTCTAAAAATAGTTCAATGTTTAATATGATATATAAATAATTCAATTGTTTAATTCATAATTAATTGTTTAATTTATTGTATAAATAATTCAATAGTTTAATTAATAATGAATTGTTTACTTTATTACATAAATAATTCAAGAGATTATTTTAAAATGAATTGTTTAATTTAGTATGAAAATAATTCAAATTTTATTTTATTATATAAATAATTCAATAGTTTAATTTATTATGTAAATAATTCAATAGTTTAATTTAAAATGAATTGATTAATTTATTAAATAAATAATTCAAGTGATTATTTTGAAATGAATTGTTTAATTTATTATAAAAATAATTCAAAGTTTAATTTATGACATCAATAATTCAAGAGTTTAATTTATAATGAATTGTTTAATTTATTATATGAATAATTCAATAGTTTAATTAATAATGAATTGCTAATTTATTATAAAATTAATTCAAAGTTTAATTTATTTTATAAATAATTCATAGTTTAATTTATTAAATAAATTATTCAAAATTTAATTTATTATATAAATCATTCAATAGTTTAATTTATTATATAAATAATTCAATAGTTTAATTTATAATGAATTGTTTAATTTATTATATGAATAATTCCATAGTTTAATTAACAATGAATTGTTTAATATATTTTATAAATAATTCATGTGTTTATTTTTAAATGAATTGTTTCATTTATTATAAAAATAATTCAAAGTTTAATATATGATATGAATAATTAAATAGTTTAATTTATTGTATAAATCATTAAATAGTTTAATTTATAATGAATTCTTTAATTTATTTTATAAATAATTCAAGTGATTATTTTAAAATGAATTGTTAATTTAGAATGAAAATAATTCAAATTTAAATGTATTATATAAATAATGCAATATTTTAATATATTATACAAATAATTCAATAGTTTAATTTATAATGAATTGTTTAATTTATTATAAAATATATCAAAGTTTAATTTATTACATGAATTATTCAATAGTTTAATTTATAATGAATTGTTTAATTTATTATATAAATATTTCAAGTGATCATTTTAAAATGAAATAATTCATGTGATTATTTTTAATTCAATTGGTTCATTTATTATAAAAATAATTGAAAGTTTAATTTATTATAAAAATAATTCAAAGTTTAATTAATTAAAAAAATAATTCAAAGTTTAATATAATATGTAAATAATTCGACAGTTTAGTTTATAATTAATTGTTTAATTTATTGTATAAGTAATTCAATCGTTTAATTTATAATGAATTGTTCATTTTATTTTATAAATAATTCATGTGATTATTTTAAAATGAATTGTTTAACTTATTATAAAAATAATTCAAAGTTAATTTTATTATAAAAATGATTCAATGTTTAATTTATGATATAAATAATTCAATTGTTTAATTTTTTAAATAAATAATTCAATAGTTTAATTTTTCATGAATTGATTAATTTATTTTATAAATAATTTGTGATTATTTTTAAATGAATTATTAAATTTATTACAAAAATAATTCAACTTTGAATATATTATACAAATAATTCAATAGTTTAATTTATAATGAATTCTTTAATTTATTTTATAAATAATTCAAGTGATTATTTTAAAATGAATTGTTAATTTAGAATAAAAATAATTCAAATTTAAATGTATTATATAAATAATGCAATATTTTAATTTATTATACAAATAATTCAATAGTTTAATTTATAATGAATTGTTTAATTTATTATAAAATATTTCAAAGTTTAATTTATTACATGAATAATTCAATAGTTTAATTTATGATGAATTGTTTAATTTATCATATGAACAATTCAATAGTTTAATTTATATTGAATTGTATAATTTATCATATAAATAATTCAACAGGTTAATTAATAATGAATTGTTTAATTAATTTTATAAATAATTCATGTAATTATTTTAAAATGAATTGTTTAATTTATTATAAAAATAATTCAAAGTTTAATTTATGACATGAATAATTCAAGAGTTTAATTTATAATGAATTGTTTAATTTATTATATGAATAATTGAATAGTTTAATTAATAATGAATTGCTAATTTATTATAAAATTAATTCAAAGTTTAATTTATTATAAAAATAATTCATAGTTTAATTTATTAAATAAATAATTCAAGTGATTATTTTAAAATGAATTGTTTAATTTATTATAAAAATAATTCAAAGTTAATTTTATTATGAAAATGATTCAAAATTTAATTTATTATATAAATCATTCAATAGTTTAATTTATTAAATAAATAATTCAATAGTTTAATTTATAATGAATTGTTTAATTTATTAAATAAATAATTCAAGTGATTATTTTAAAATGAATTGTTTAATTTATTATAAAAATAATTCAAAGTTTATTTTATTATAAAAATAATTCAAAATTTAATTTATTATATAAATCATTCAATAGTTTAATTTATTAAATAAATAATTCAATAGTTTAATTCATAATTAATTGTTTAATTTATTCAATAAATAATTCAAGTGATTATTTCGAAATGAATTGTTTGATTTATTATAAAAAAAAATCGAAGTTTAATTCATTACATGAATAATTCAATAGTTTAATTTATAATGAATTCTTTAATTTATTATATGAATAATTCAATAGTTTAATTAACAATGAATTGTTTAATATATTTTATAAATAATTCATGTGATTATTTTTAAATGAATTGTTTCATTTATTATAAAAATAATTCAAAGTTTATATTATTATAAAAATAATTCAAAGTTTAATTTATGATATGAATAATTAAATAGTTTAATTTATTGTATAAATAATTAAGTAGTTTAATTTATAATGAATCGTTTAATTTATTTTATAAATAATTCAAGTGATTATTTTAAAATGAATTGTTAATTTAGTATAAAAATAATTCAAATTTTATTTTATGATATAAATAATTCAATAGTTTAATTTATATTGAATTGTATAATTTATCATATAAATAATTCAACAGGTTAATTAATAATGAATTGTTTAATTTATTTTATAAATAATACATGTAATTATTTTAAAAGGAATAGTTTAATTTATTATAAAAATTATTCATCGTTTAATTAATTAAAAAAATAATTCAAAGTTTAATATGATATATAAATAATTCAATAGTTTAGTTTATATTTAATTGTTTAATTTATTGTATAAATAATTGTATAGTTTAATTTATAATGAATTGTTTATTTTATTTTATAAATAATTCATGTGATTATTTTAAAATGAATTGTTTAATTTATTATAAAAATAATTCAAATTTAAATTTAATATATCAATAATGCAATAGTTTAATTTATTATACAAATAATTCAATAGTTTAATTAATAATGAATTGTTTACTTTATTACATAAATAATTCAAGTGATTATTTTAAAATGAATTGTTTAATTTAGTATGAAAATAATTCAAATTTTATTTTATGACATGAATAATTCAAGAGTTTAATTTATAATGAATTGTTTAATTTATTATATGAATAATTGAATAGTTTAATTAATAATGAATTGCTAATTTATTATAAAATTAATTCAAAGTTTAATTTATTATAAAAATAATTCATAGTTTAATTTATTAAATAAATAATTCAAGTGATTATTTTAAAATGAATTGTTTAATTTATTATAAAAATAATTCAAAGTTAATTTTATTATGAAAATAATTCAAAATTTAATTTATTATATAAATCATTCAATAGTTTAATTTATTAAATAAATAATTCAATAGTTTAATTTATAATGAATTGTTTAATTTATTAAATAAATAATTCAAGTGATTATTTTAAAATGAATTGTTTAATTTATTATAAAAATAATTCAAAGTTTATTTTATTATAAAAATAATTCAAAATTTAATTTATTATATAAATCATTCAATAGTTTAATTTATTAAATAAATAATTCAATAGTTTAATTTATAATTAATTGTTTAATTTATTCAATAAATAATTCAAGTGATTATTTCGAAATGAATTGTTTGATTTATTATTAAAAAAAATCGAAGTTTAATTCATTACATGAATAATTCAATAGTTTAATTTATAATGAATTCTTTAATTTATTATATGAATAATTCAATAGTTTAATTAACAATGAATTGTTTAATATATTTTATAAATAATTCATGTGATTATTTTTAAATGAATTGTTTCATTTATTATAAAAATAATTCAAAGTTTATATTATTATAAAAATAATTCAAAGTTTAATTTATGATATGAATAATTAAATAGTTTAATTTATTGTATAAATAATTAAATAGTTTAATTTATAATGAATTGTTTAATTTATTTTATAAATAATTCAAGTGATTATTTTAAAATGAATTGTTAATTTAGTATAAAAATAATTCAAATTTTATTTTATGATATAAATAATTCAATAGTTTAATTTATTATACAAATAATTCAAAAGTTTAATTAATAATGAATTGTTTCATGTATTTTATAAATAATTCAAGTGATTATTTTAAAATGAATTGTTTAATTTATCACAAAATAATTCATAGTTTAATGTATTATATAAATAATGCAATAGTTTAATTTATTATGCAAATAATTCAATAGTTTAATTTAAAATGAATTGATTAATTTATTAAATAAATAATTCAAGTGATTATTTCGAAATGAATTGTTTGATTTATTATAAATAAAATTCGAAGTTTAATTCATTACATGAATAATTCAACAGTTTAATTTATAATGAATTGTTTAATTTATTATATGAAAAATTCAATAGTTTAATTAACAATGAATTATTTAATATATTTTATAAATAATTCATGTGATTATTTTTAAATGAATTGTTTCATTTATTATAAAAATAATTCAAAGTTTATATTATTATAAAAATTATTCAAAGTTTAATTTATGATATGAATAATTAAATAGTTTAATTTATTGTTTAAATAATTAAATAGTTTAATTTATAATGAATTGTTTAATTTATTTTATAAATAATTCAAGTAATTATTTTAAAATGAATTGTTTAATTTATTATAAAAATAATTCAAAGTTTATTTTATTATAAAAATAATTCAAAATTTAATTTATTATGTAAATAATTCAATAGTTTAATTTATAATGAATTGTTTAAATTATTACATAAATAATTCAAGTGATTATTTTGAAATGAATTGTTTAATTAAGTATAAAAATAATTCAAATTTTATTTTATGATATAAATAATTCAATAGTTTAATTTATTGTTTAAATAAATAATTAGTTTAATTTATAATGAATTCTTTAATTTATTTTATAAATAATTCAAGTGATTATTTTAAAATGAATTGTTAATTTAGAATAAAAATAATTCAAATTTAAATGTATTATATAAATAATGCAATATTTTAATTTATTATACAAATAATTCAATAGTTTAATTTATAATGAATTGTTTAATTTATTATAAAATATTTCAAGTGATTATTTTAAAATGAATTGTTTAATTTAGTATGAAAATAATTCAAATTTTATTTTATTATATAAATAATTCAATAGTTTAATTTATTATGTAAATAATTCAATAGTTTAATTTATAATGAATTGATTAATTTATTAAATAAATAATTCAAGTGATTATTTTAAAATGAATTGTTTAATTTATTATAAAAATAATTCAAAGTTTAATTTATGACATGAATAATTCAAGAGTTTAATTTATAATGAATTGTTTAATTTATTATATGAATAATTCAATAGTTTAATTAATAATGAATTGCTAATTTATTATAAAATTCATTCAAAGTTTAATTTATTATAAAAATAATTCATAGTTTAATTTATTAAATAAATAATTCAAGTGATTATTTTAAAATGAATTGTTTAATTTATTACAAAAATAATTCAAAGTTTATTTTATTATAAAAATAATTCAAAATTTAATTTATTATATAAATCATTCAATAGTTTAATTTATTAAATGAATAATTCAAGAGTTCAATTAACAATGAATTGTTTAATATATTTTATAAATAATTCATGTGATTATTTTTAAATAAATTGTTTCATTTATTATAAAAATAATTCAAAGTTTATATTATTATAAAAATAATTCAAAGTTTAATTTATGATATGAATAATTAAATAGTTTAATTTATTGTATAAATAATTAAATAGTTTAATTTACAATGAATTGTTTAATTTATTTTACAAATAATTCAAGTGATTATTTTAAAATGAATTGTTAAATTTATTACAAAAATAATTCAAATTTTAATATATTTTATAAATAATTCATTAGTTTAATTTATAATGAATTCTTTAATTTACTTTATAAATAATTCAAGTGATTATTTTAAAATGAATTGTTAATTTAGTATAAAAATAATTCAAATTTTATTTTATGATATAAATAATTCAATAGTTTAATTTATTATACAAATAATTCAAAAGTTTAATTAATAATGAATTGTTTCATGTATTTTATAAATAATTCAAGTGATTATTTTAAAATGAATTGTTTAATTTATCACAAAATAATTCAAAGTTTAATGTATTATATAAATAATGCAATAGTTTAATTTATTATGCAAATAATTCAATAGTTTAATTTATAATTAATTGTTTAATTTATTCAATAAATAATTCAAGTGATTATTTCGAAATGAATTGTTTGATTTATTATTAAAAAAAAATCGAAGTTTAATTCATTACATGAATAATTCAATAGTTTAATTTATAATGAATTCTTTAATTTATTATATGAATAATTCAATAGTTTAATTAACAATGAATTGTTTAATATATTTTATAAATAATTCATGTGATTATTTTTAAATGAATTGTTTCATTTATTATAAAAATAATTCAAAGTTTATATTATTATAAAAATAATTCAAAGTTTAATTTATGATATGAATAATTAAATAGTTTAATTTATTGTATAAATAATTAAATAGTTTAATTTATAATGAATTGTTTAATTTATTTTATAAATAATTCAAGTGATTATTTTAAAATGAATTGTTTAATTTATTATAAAAATAATTCAAAGTTTAATTTATGACATGAATAATTCAATAGTTTAATTACTAATGAATTGCTAATTTATTATAAAATTAATTCAAAGTTTAATATATTATAAAAATAATTCATAGTTTAATTTATTAAATAAATAATTCAAGTGATTATTTTAAAATGAATTGTTTAATTTATTATAAAAATAATTCAAAGTTTATTTTATTATAAAAATAATTCAAAATTTAATTTATTATGTAAATAATTCAATAGTTTAATTTATAATGAATTGTTTAAATTATTACATAAATAATTCAAGTGATTATTTTGAAATGAATTGTTTAATTAAGTATAAAAATAATTCAAATTTTATTTTATGATATAAATAATTCAATAGTTTAATTTATTGTTTAAATAATTAATTAGTTTAATTTATAATGAATTCTTTAATTTATTTTATAAATAATTCATGTGATTATTTTAAAATGAATTGTTAATTTAGAATAAAAATAATTCAAATTTAAATGTATTATATAAATAATGCAATATTTTAATTTATTATACAAATAATTCAATAGTTTAATTTATAATGAATTGTTTAATTTATTATAAAATATTTCAAGTGATTATTTTAAAATGAATTGTTTAATTTAGTATGAAAATAATTCAAATTTTATTTTATTATATAAATTATTCAATAGTTTAATTTATTATGTAAATAATTCAATAGTTTAATTTATAATGAATTGATTAATTTATTAAATAAATAATTCAAGTGATTATTTTAAAATGAATTGTTTAATTTATTATAAAAATAATTCAAAGTTTAATTTATGACATGAATAATTCAAGAGTTTAATTTATAATGAATTGTTTAATTTATTATATGAATAATTCAATAGTTTAATTAATAATGAATTGCTAATTTATTATAAAATTAATTCAAAGTTTAATTTATTATAAAAATAATTCATAGTTTAATTTATTAAATAAATAATTCAAGTGATTATTTTAAAATGAATTGTTTAATTTATTACAAAAATAATTCAAAGTTTATTTTATTATAAAAATAATTCAAAATTTAATTTATTATATAAATCATTCAATAGTTTAATTTATTAAATGAATAATTCAAGAGTTTAATTTATAATGAATTGTTTAATTTATTATATGAATAATTCAATAGTTCAATTAACAATGAATTGTTTAATATATTTTATAAATAATTCATGTGATTATTTTTAAATAAATTGTTTAATTTATTATAAAAATAATTCAAAGTTTATATTATTATAAAAATAATTCAAAGTTTAATTCACGTGATTACTTTAAAATGAATTGTTTAATTTATTATCACAATCATTCACAGTGTAAATTATTTAAAAAATAATTCAAAGTTTAATATAATATATAAATAATTCAATAATTTAATTCATAATGAATTGTTCAATTTATTTTATAAATAATTCGTGATTATTTTTAAACGAATTGTTTCATTTAGTATAAAAATAATTGAAATTTAAATTTTTAATATAAATATTTCAACAGTTTAATTTATTATATGAATAATTCAAGAGTTTAATTTATAATGAATTGTTTCATTTATTATATAAATAATTCAATAGTTTAATTTTTAATGAATTGATTAATTTATTTGATAAATAATTCAAGTGATTATTTTAAAACGAATTGTTTAATTTAGTATAAAAATAATTGAAATTTAAATTTTTAATATAAAGAATTCAACAGTTTAATTTATTGTATGAATAATTCAAGAGTTTAATTTATAATGAATTGTTTCATTTATTATATAAATAATTCAATAGTTTAATTTTTAATGAATTGATTAATTTATTTGATAAATAATTCAAGTGATTATTTTAAAATGAATTGTTTTATTTATTATAAAAATAATTCAAAGTTTAATTTATTACATGAATAATTCAATAGTTTAATTTATAATGAATTGTTTAATTTATTTTATAAATAATTCATGTGATTATTTTAAAATGAATTGTTTAATTTATTATAAAAATAATTCAAAGTTTAATACAATATGTAAATAATTCAATAATTTAATTCATAATGAATTGTTCAATTTTTTAAATAAATAATTCAAGTGATTATTTTAAAACGAATTGTTTAATTTCGTATAAAAATAATTCAAATTTAAATTTATTGTATAAATAATGCAATAGTTTAATTTATTATATAAATAATAAAATAATTTAATTTACAATGAATTGTTTAATTTATTACATAAATAATTCAAGTGATTATTTTAAAATGAATTGCTTAATTTAGTATAAAAATAATTCAAATTTTAGTTTATTATATAAATACTTCAATAGATTAATGTTTATATAAATAATTCAAAAGTTTAATTACAATGAATTGTTTAATGTACTTTATAA
Organism: Heptranchias perlo; assembly: GCF_035084215.1. Classification (NCBI taxonomy): domain Eukaryota; kingdom Metazoa; phylum Chordata; class Chondrichthyes; order Hexanchiformes; family Hexanchidae; genus Heptranchias; species Heptranchias perlo. The sequence goes on along the minus strand of NW_027138969.1, from coordinate 136,844 downwards.
ATAATTCAAGTGATTATTTTAAAACGAATTGTTTAATTTAGTATAAAAATAATTGAAATTTAAATTTTTAATATAAATAATTCAACAGTTTAATTTATTATATGATTAATTCAAGAGTTTAATTTATAATGAATTGTTTCATTTATTATATAAATAATTCAATAGTTTAATTTTTAATGAATTGTTTAATTTATTTTATAAATAATTCACGTGATTACTTTAAAATGAATTGTTTAATTTATTATCACAATCATTCACAGTGTAAATTATTTAAAAAATAATTCAAAGTTTAATATAATATATAAATAATTCAATAATTTAATTCATAATGAATTGTTCAATTTATTTTATAAATAATTCGTGATTATTTTTAAACGAATTGTTTCATTTAGTATAAAAATAATTGAAATTTAAATTTTTAATATAAATATTTCAACAGTTTAATTTATTATATGAATAATTCAAGAGTTTAATTTATAATGAATTGTTTCATTTATTATATAAATAATTCAATAGTTTAATTTTTAATGAATTGATTAATTTATTTGATAAATAATTCAAGTGATTATTTTAAAACGAATTGTTTAATTTAGTATAAAAATAATTGAAATTTAAATTTTTAATATAAAGAATTCAACAGTTTAATTTATTGTATGAATAATTCAAGAGTTTAATTTATAATGAATTGTTTCATTTATTATATAAATAATTCAATAGTTTAATTTTTAATGAATTGATTAATTTATTTGATAAATAATTCAAGTGATTATTTTAAAATGAATTGTTTTATTTATTATAAAAATAATTCAAAGTTTAATTTATTACATGAATAATTCAATAGTTTAATTTATAATGAATTGTTTAATTTATTTTATAAATAATTCATGTGATTATTTTAAAATGAATTGTTTAATTTATTATAAAAATAATTCAAAGTTTAATACAATATGTAAATAATTCAATAATTTAATTCATAATGAATTGTTCAATTTTTTAAATAAATAATTCAAGTGATTATTTTAAAACGAATTGTTTAATTTCGTATAAAAATAATTCAAATTTAAATTTATTGTATAAATAATGCAATAGTTTAATTTATTATATAAATAATAAAATAATTTAATTTACAATGAATTGTTTAATTTATTACATAAATAATTCAAGTGATTATTTTAAAATGAATTGCTTAATTTAGTATAAAAATAATTCAAATTTTAGTTTATTATATAAATACTTCAATAGATTAATGTTTATATAAATAATTCAAAAGTTTAATTACAATGAATTGTTTAATGTACTTTATAAATAATTCAAGTGATTATTTTAAAATGAATTGTTTAATTTGTCACAAAATAATTCAACAGTTTAATTTATTATATAAATAATTCAAGAGTTTAATTGATAATGAATTGTTTAATTTATTTTATAAATAATTCACGTGATTACTTTAAAATGAATTGTTTAATTTATTATCACAATCATTCACACTGTAAATTATTAAAAAAATAATTCAAAGTTTAATATAATATATCAATAATTCAATAATTTAATTCATAATGAATTGTTCAATTTATTTTATAAATAATTCAAGTGATTATTTTAAAACGAAGTGTTTAATTTAGTATAAAAATAATTGAAATTTAAATTTTTAATATAAATAATTCAACTGTTTAATTTATTACATGAATAATTGAAGAGTTTAATTTATAATGAATTGTTTCATTTATTATATAAATAATTCAATAGTTTAATTTTAATGAATTGATTAATTTATTTGATAAATAATTCAAGTGATTATTTTAAAATGAATTGTTAAATTTATTACAAAAATAATTCAACTGATTATTTTAAAATGAATTGTTTTATTTATTATAAAAATAATTCAAAGTTTAATTTATTACATGAATAATTCAATGGTTTAATTTATAATGAATTGTTTAATTTATTTTATAAATAATTCATGTGATTATTTTAAAATGAATTGTTTAATTTATTATAAAAATAATTCAAAGTTTAATACAATATATAAATAATTCAATAATTTAATTCATAATGAATTGTTCAATTTTTTTAATAAATAATTCAACTGATTATTTTAAAATGAATTGTTTTATTTATTATAAAAATAATTCAAAGTTTAATTTATTACATGAATAATTCAATAGTTTAATTTATAATTAATTGATTAATTTATTTGATAAATAATTCAAGTGATTATTTTAAAATGAATTGTTACATTTATTACAAAAATAATTCAACTGATTATTTTAAAATGAATTGTTTTATTTATTATAAAAATAATTCAAAGTTTAATTTATTACATGAATAATTCAATAGTTTAATTTATAATGAATTGTTTAATTTATTTTATAAATAATTCATGTGATTATTTTGAAACGAATTGTTTAATTTAGTATAAAAATAATTGAAATTTAAATTTTTAATATAAATAATTCAACAGTTTAATTTATTATATGAATAATTCAAGAGTTTAATTTATAATGAATTGTTTCATTTATTATATAAATAATTCAATAGTTTAATTTTTAATGAATTGATTAATTTATTTGATAAATAATTCAAGTGATTATTTTAAAATGAATTGTTAAATTTATTACAAAAATAATTCAACTGATTATTTTAAAATGAATTGTTTTATTTATTATAAAAATAATTCAAAGTTTAATTTATTACATGAATAATTCAATAGTTTAATTTTTAATGAATTGATTAATTTATTTGATAAATAATTCAAGTGATTATTTTAAAATGAATTGTTTAATTTATCACAAAATAATTCAACAGTTTAATTTATTATATAAATAATTCAATAGTTTAATTGACAATGAATTGTTTCTTTTATTATATAAATAGTTCAATAGTTTAATTTATAATGAATTGTTTAATTTATTTTATAAATAATTCACGTGATTACTTTAAAATGAATTGTTTAATTTATTATCACAATCATTCACAGTGTAAATTATTAAAAAAATAATTCAAAGTTTAATATAATATATAAATAATTCAATAATTTAATTCATAATGAATTGTTCAATTTATTTTATAAATAATTCAAGTGATTATTTTAAAACGAATTGTTTAATTTAGTATAAAAATAATTGAAATTTAAATTTTTAATATAAATAATTCAACAGTTTAATTTATTATATGAATAATTCAAGAGTTTAATTTATAATGAATTGTTTCATTTATTACATAAATAATTCAATAGTTTAATTTTTAATGAATTGATTAATTTATTTGATAAATAATTCAAGTGATTATTTTAAAATGAATTGTTTTATTTATTATAAAAATAATTCAAAGTTTAATTTATTACATGAATAATTCAATAGTTTAATTTATAATGAATTGTTTAATTTATTTTATAAATAATTCATGTGATTATTTTAAAATGAATTGTTTTATTTATTATAAAAGTAATTCAAAGTTTAATTTATTACATGAATAATTCAACAGTTTAATTTATAATGAATTGTTTAATTTATTTTATAAATAATTCATGTGATTATTTTAAAATGAATTGTTTAATTTATTATAAAAATAATTCAAAGTTTAATACAATATGTAAATAATTCAATAATTTAATACATAATGAATTGTTCAATTTTTTAAATAAATAATTCAAGTGATTATTTTAAAACGAATTGTTTAATTTCGTATAAAAATAATTCAAATTTAAATGTATTGTATGAATAATGCAATAGTTTAATTTATTATATAAATAATAAAATAATTTAATTTACAATGAATTGTTTAATTTATTACATAAATAATTCAAGTGATTATTTTAAAATGAATTGCTTAATTTAGTATGAAAATAATTCAAATTTTAGTTTATTATATAAATACTTCAATAGATTAATGTTTATATAAATAATTCAAAAGTTTAATTACAATGAATTGTTTAATGTACTTTATAAATAATTCAAGTGATTATTTTAAAATGAATTGTTTAATTTATCACAAAATAATTCAACAGTTTAATTTATTATATAAATAATTCAATAGTTTAATTGATAATGAATTGTTTCTTTTATTATATAAATAGTTCAATAGTTTAATTTATAATGAATTGTTTAATTTATTTTATAAATAATTCACGTGATTACTTTAAAATGAATTGTTTAATTTATTATCACAATCATTCATAGTGTAAATTATTAAAAAAATAATTCAAAGTTTGATATAATATATAAATAATTCAATAATTTAATTCATAATGAATTGTTCAATTTATTTTATAAATAATTCAAGTGATTATTTTAAAACGAATTGTTTAATTTAGTATAAAAATAATTGAAATTTAAATTTTTAATATAAATAATTCAACAGTTTAATTTATTACATGAATAATTCAAGAGTTTAATTTATAATGAATTGTTTCATTTATTATATAAATAATTCAATAGTTTAATTTTTAATGAATTGATTAATTTATTTGATAAATAATTCAAGTGATTATTTTAAAATGAATTGTTAAATTTATTACAAAAATAATTCAAGTGATTATTTTAAAATGAATTGTTTTATTTGTTATAAAAATAATTCAAAGTTTAATTTATTACATGAATAATTCAATAGTTTAATTTATAATGAATTGTTTAATTTATTTTATAAATAATTCATGTGATTATTTTAAAATGAATTGTTTAATTTATTATAAAAATAATTCAAAGTTTAATACAATATATAAATAATTCAATAATTTAATTCATAATGAATTGTTCAATTTTTTTAATAAATAATTCAAGTGATTATTTTAAAACGAATTGTTTAATTTATCACAAAATAATTCAACAGTTTAATTTATTATATAAATAATTCAATAGTTTAATTGACAATGAATTGTTTCTTTTATTATATAAATAGTTCAATAGTTTAATTTATAATGAATTGTTTAATTTATTTTATAAATAATTCACGTGATTACTTTAAAATGAATTGTTTAATTTATTATCACAATCATTCATAGTGTAAATTATTTAAAAAATAATTCAAAGTTTAATATAATATATAAATAATTCAATAATTTAATTCATAATGAATTGTTCAATTTATTTTATAAATAATTCAAGTGATTATTTTAAAACGAATTGTTTAATTTAGTATAAAAATAATTGAAATTAAAATTTTTAATATAAATAATTCAACAGTTTAATTTATTATATGAATAATTCAATAGTTTAATTTTTAATGAATTAATTAATTTATTTGATAAATAATTCAAGTGATTATTTTAAAATGAATTGTTAAATTTATTACAAAAATAATTCAACTGATTATTTTAAAATGAATTGTTTTATTTATTATAAAAATAAGTCAAAGTTTAATTTATTACATGAATAATTCAATAGTTTAATTTATAATGAATTGTTTAATTTATTTTATAAATAATTCATGTGATTATTTTAAAATGAATTGTTTAATTTATTATAAAAATAATTCAAAGTTTAATACAATATATAAATAATTCAATAATTTAATTCATAATGAATTGTTCAATTTTTTAAATAAATAATTCAAGTGATTATTTTAAAACGAATTGTTTAATTTCGTATAAAAATAATTCAAATTTAAATTTATTGTATAAATAATGCAATAGTTTAATTTATTATATCAATAATAAAATAACTTAATTTACAATGAATTGTTTAATTTATTACATAAATAATTCAAGTGATTATTTTAAAATGAATTGCTTAATTTAGTATAAAAATAATTCAAATTTTAGTTTATTATATAAATACTTCAATAGATTAATGTTTATATAAATAATTCAAAAGTTTAATTACAATGAATTGTTTAATGTACTTTATAAATAATTCAAGTGATTATTTTAAAATGAATTGTTTAATTTATCACAAAATAATTCAACAGTTTAATTTATTATATAAATAATTCAATAGTTTAATTGACAATGAATTGTTTCTTTTATTATATAAATAGTTCAATAGTTTAATTTATAATGAATTGTTTAATTTATTTTATAAATAATTCACGTGATTACTTTAAAATGAATTGTTTAATTTATTATCACAATCATTCATAGTGTAAATTATTAAAAAAATAATTCAAAGTTTAATATAATATATAAATAATTCAATAATTTAATTCATAATGAATTGTTCAATTTATTTTATAAATAATTCAAGTGATTATTTTAAAACGAATTGTTTAATTTAGTATAAAAATAATTGAAATTTAAATTTTTTATGTAAATAATTCAACAGTTTAATTTATTATATGAATAATTCAAGAGTTTAATTTATAATGAATTATTTCATTTATAATATAAATAATTCAATAGTTTAATTTTTAATGAATTGATTAATTTATTTGATAAATAATTCAAGTGATTATTTTAAAATGAATTGTTAAATTTATTACAAAAATAATTCAAGTGATTATTTTAAAATGAATTGTTTTATTTATTATAAAAATAATTCAAAGTTTAATTTATTACATGAATAATTCAATAGTTTAATTTATAATGAACTGTTTAATTTATTTTATAAATAATTCATGTGATTATTTTAAAATGAATTGTTTAATTTATTATAAAAATAATTCAATGTTTAATACAATATATAAATAATTCAATAATTTAATTCATAATGAATTGTTCAATTTTTTTAATAAATAATTCAAGTGATTATTTTAAAACGAATTGTTTAATTTATCACAAAATAATTCAACAGTTTAATTTATTATATAAATAATTCAATAGTTTAATTGACAATGAATTGTTTCTTTTATTATATAAATAGTTCAATAGTTTAAATGATAATGAATTGTTTAATTTATTTTATAAATAATTCACGTGATTACTTTAAAATGAATTGTTTAATTTATTATCACAATCATTCATAGTGTAAATTATTAAAAAAATAATTCAAAGTTTAATATAATATATAAATAATTCAATAATTTAATTCATAATGAATTGTTCAATTTATTTTATAAATAATTCAAGTGATTATTTTAAAACGAATTGTTTAATTTAGTATAAAAATAATTTAAATTTAAATTTTTAATATAAATAATTCAACAGTTTAATTTATTATATGAATAATTCAAGAGTTTAATTTATAATGAATTGTTTCATTTATTATATAAATAATTCAGTAGTTTAATTTTTAATGAATTGATTAATTTATTTGATAAATAATTCAAGTGATTATTTTAAAATGAATTGTTAAATTTATTACAAAAATAATTCAACTGATTATTTTAAAATGAATTGTTTTATTTATTATAAAAATAATTCAAAGTTTAATTTATTACATGAATAATTCAATAGTTTAATTTATAATGAATTGTTTAATTTATTGTACAAATAATTCAATAGTTTAATTTTTAATGAATTGTTTAATTTATTTTATAAATAATTCAAAGTTTAATTTATAAAATAAATAATTAAATAGTTTAAAATATTATACAAATAATTCAATAGTTTAATTCATAATGAATTGTTTAATTTATTATATAAATCATTCAAGTGATTATTTTAAAATGAATTGTTTAAATTATTATAAAAATAATTCAAAGCTTAATTTTTTAAAAAAATAATTCAACAGTTCAATTTATTATCAACATAATTCAGTATTTTAATTTATAATGAATTGTTTAATTTATTGTACAAATAATTCAATAGTTTAATTTATAATGAATTGTTTAATTAATTTTATAAATAATTCATGTGATTATTTTAAAATGAATTGTTTAATTTATGATAAAAATAATTCAATGTTTATTTTGTTATAAAAATAATTCAAAGTTTAATTTATTATATAAATATTGAAATAGTTTAATTTATTATACAAATAATTCAATAGTTTAATTTATAATGAGTTGTTTCATTTATTATACAAATAATTCAATAGTTTAATTCATAATGAATTGTTTAATTTATTTTATAATTAATTCATGTGATTATTTTGAAATGAATTGTTTAATTTATTATCACAATAATTCAAAGTGTAAATTATTTAAAAAATAATTCAAAGTTTAATACAATATATAAATAATTCAATAATTTAATTCATAATGAATTGTTCAATTTTTTTTATAAATAATTCAAGTGATTATTTTAAAACGAATTGTTTAATTTAGTATAAAAATAATTGAAATTTAAATTTATTATATAAATAATTCAACAGTTTAATTTATTACATGAATAATTCAAGAGTTTAATTTATAATGAATTGTTTCATTTATTATATAAATAATTCAATAGTTTAATTTTTAATGAATTGATTAATTTATTTGATAAATAATTCAAGTGATTATTTTAAAATGAATTGTTTTATTTATTATAAAAATAATTCAAAGTTTAATTTATTACATGAATAATTCAATAGTTTAATTTGTAATGAATTGTTTAATTTATTTTATAAATAATTCATGTGATTATTTTAAAATGAATTGTTTAATTTATTATAAAAATAATTCAAAGTTTAATACAATATATAAATAATTCAATAATTTAATTCATAATGAATTGTTAAATTTATTTAAATAAATAATTCAAGTGATTATTTTAAAACGAATTGTTTAATTTATCACAAAATAATTCAACAGTTTAATTTATTATATAAATAATTCAATAGTTTAATTGACAATGAATTGTTTCTTTTATTATATAAATAGTTCAATAGTTTAATTTATAATGAATTGTTTAATTTATTTTATAAATAATTCACGTGATTACTTTAAAATGAATTGTTTATTTTATTATCACAATCATTCATAGTGTAAATTATTAAAAAAATAATTCAAAGTTCAATATAATATATAAATAATTCAATAATTTAATTCATAATGAATTGTTCAATTTATTTTATAAATAATTCAAGTGATTATTTTAAAACGAATTGTTTAATTTAGTATAAAAATAATTGAAATTTAAATTTATTATATAAATAATTCAACAGTTTAATTTATTACATGAATAATTCAAGAGTTTAATTTATAATGAATTGTTTCATTTATTATATAAATAATTCAATAGTTTAATTTTTAATGAATTGATTAATTTATTTGATAAATAATTCAAGTGATTATTTTAAAATGAATTGTTTAATTTATTACAAAAATAATTCAACTGATTATTTTAAAATGAATTGTTTTATTTATTATAAAAATAATTCAAAGTTTAATTTATTACATGAATAATTCAATAGTTTAATTTATAATGAATTGTTTAATTTATTTTATAAATAATTCATGTGATTATTTTTAAATGAATTGTTTAATTTATTATAAAAATAATTCAAAGTTTAATACAATATATAAATAATTCAATCATTTAATTCATAATGAATTGTTCAATTTTTTTAAATAAATAATTCAAGTGATTATTTTAAAACGAATTGTTTAATTTATCACAAAATAATTCAACAGTTTAATTTATTATATGAATAATTCAATAGTTTAATTTTTAATGAATTAATTAATTTATTTTATAAATAATTCAAGTGATTATTTTAAAATGAATTGTTAAATTTATTACAAAAATAATTCAACTGATTATTTTAAAATGAATTGTTTTATTTATTATAAAAATAATTCAAAGTTTAATTTATTACATGAATAATTCAATAGTTTAATTTATAATGAATTGTTTAATTTATTTTATAAATAATTCATGTGATTATTTTAAAATGAATTGTTTAATTTATTATAAAAATAATTCAAAGTTTAATACAATATATAAATAATTCAAGAATTTAATTCATAATGAATTGTTCAATTTTTTAAATAAATAATTCAAGTAATTATTTTAAAACAAATTGTTTAATTTCGTATAAAAATAATTCAAATTTAAATTTATTGTATAAATAATGCAATAGTTTAATTTATTATATAAATAATAAAATAACTTAATTTACAATGAATTGTTTAATTTATTACATAAATAATTCAAGTGATTATTTCAAAATGAATTGCTTAATTTAGTATAAAAATAATTCAAATTTTAGTTTATTATATAAATACTTCAATAGATTAATGTTTATATAAATAATTCAAAAGTTTAATTACAATGAATTGTTTAATGTACTTTATAAATAATTCAAGTGATTATTTTAAAATGAATTGTTTAATTTATCACAAAATAATTCAACAGTTTAATTTATTATATAAATAATTCAATAGTTTAATTGATAATGAATTGTTTCTTTTATTATATAAATAGTTCAATAGTTTAATTTATAATGAATTGTTTAATTTATTTTATAAATAATTCACGTGATTACTTTGAAATGAATTGTTTAATTTATTATCACAATCATTCATAGTGTAAATTATTTAAAAAAATAATTCAAAGTTTAATATAATATATAAATAATTCAATAATTTAATTCATAATGAATTGTTCAATTTATTTTATAAATAATTCAAGTGATTATTTTAAAACGAATTGTTTAATTTAGTATAAAAATAATTGAAATTTAATTTTTTTATGTAAATAATTCAACAGTTTAATTTATTATATGAATAATTCAATACTTTAATTTTTAATGAATTGATTAATTTATTTGATAAATAATTCAACTGATTATTTTAAAATGAATTGTTTTATTTATTATAAAAATAATTCAAAGTTTAATTTATTACATGAATAATTCAATGGTTTAATTTATAATGAATTGTTTAATTTATTTTATAAATAATTCATGTGATTATTTTAAAATGAATTGTTTAATTTATTATAAAAATAATTCAAAGTTTAATTTATTACATGAATAATTCAATAGTTTAATTTTTAATGAATTGATTAATTTATTTGATAAATAATTCAAGTGATTATTTTAAAATGAATTGTTTAATTTATCACAAAATAATTCAACAGTTTAATTTATTATATAAATAATTCAATAGTTTAATTGACAATGAATTGTTTCTTTTATTATATAAATAGTTCAATAGTTTAATTTATAATGAATTGTTTAATTTATTTTATAAATAATTCACGTGATTACTTTAAAATGAATTGTTTAATTTATTATCACAATCATTCACAGTGTAAATTATTAAAAAAATAATTCAAAGTTTAATATAATATATAAATAATTCAATAATTTAATTCATAATGAATTGTTCAATTTATTTTATAAATAATTCAAGTGATTATTTTGAAACGAATTGTTTAATTTAGTATAAAAATAATTGAAATTTAAATTTTTAATATAAATAATTCAACAGTTTAATTTATTATATGAATAATTCAAGAGTTTAATTTATAATGAATTGTTTCATTTATTATATAAATAATTCAATAGTTTAATTTTTAATGAATTGATTAATTTATTTGATAAATAATTCAAGTGATTATTTTAAAATGAATTGTTAAATTTATTACAAAAATAATTCAACTGATTATTTTAAAATGAATTGTTTTATTTATTATAAAAATAATTCAAAGTTTAATTTATTACATGAATAATTCAATAGTTTAATTTTTAATGAATTGATTAATTTATTTGATAAATAATTCAAGTGATTATTTTAAAATGAATTGTTTAATTTATCACAAAATAATTCAACAGTTTAATTTATTATATAAATAATTCAATAGTTTAATTGACAATGAATTGTTTCTTTTATTATATAAATAGTTCAATAGTTTAATTTATAATGAATTGTTTAATTTATTTTATAAATAATTCACGTGATTACTTTAAAATGAATTGTTTAATTTATTATCACAATCATTCACAGTGTAAATTATTAAAAAAATAATTCAAAGTTTAATATAATATATAAATAATTCAATAATTTAATTCATAATGAATTGTTCAATTTATTTTATAAATAATTCAAGTGATTATTTTAAAACGAATTGTTTAATTTAGTATAAAAATAATTGAAATTTAAATTTTTAATATAAATAATTCAACAGTTTAATTTATTATATGAATAATTCAATAGTTTAATTTATAATGAATTGTTTCATTTATTATATAAATAATTCAATAGTTTGATTTTTAATGAATTGATTAATTTATTTGATAAATAATTCAAGTGATTATTTTAAAACGAATTGTTTAATTTAGTATAAAAATAATTGAAATTTAAATTTTTAATATAAATAATTCAACAGTTTAATTTATTATATGAATAATTCAAGAGTTTAATTTATAATGAATTGTTTCATTTATTACATGAATAATTCAATAGTTTAATTTATAATGAATTGTTTAATTTATTTTATAAATAATTCATGTGATTATTTTAAAATGAATTGTTTTATTTATTATAAAAATAATTCAAAGTTTAATTTATTACATGAATAATTCAACAGTTTAATTTATAATGAATTGTTTAATTTATTTTATAAATAATTCATGTGATTATTTTAAAATGAATTGTTTAATTTATTATAAAAATAATTCAAAGTTTAATACAATATGTAAATAATTCAATAATTTAATACATAATGAATTGTTCAATTTTTTAAATAAATAATTCAAGTGATTATTTTAAAACGAATTGTTTAATTTCGTATAAAAATAATTCAAATTTAAATTTATTGTATGAATAATGCAATAGTTTAATTTATTATATAAATAATAAAATAATTTAATTTACAATGAATTGTTTAATTTATTACATAAATAATTCAAGTGATTATTTTAAAATGAATTGCTTAATTTAGTATAAAAATAATTCAAATTTTAGTTTATTATATAAATACTTCAATAGATTAATGTTTATATAAATAATTCAAAAGTTTAATTACAATGAATTGTTTAATGTACTTTATAAATAATTCAAGTGATTATTTTAAAATGAATTGTTTAATTTATCACAAAATAATTCAACAGTTTAATTTATTATATAAATAATTCAATAGTTTAATTGATAATGAATTGTTTCTTTTATTATATAAATAGTTCAATAGTTTAATTTATAATGAATTGTTTAATTTATTTTATAAATAATTCACGTGATTACTTTAAAATGAATTGTTTAATTTATTATCACAATCATTCATAGTGTAAATTATTAAAAAAATAATTCAAAGTTTGATATAATATATAAATAATTCAATAATTTAATTCATAATGAATTGTTCAATTTATTTTATAAATAATTCAAGTGATTATTTTAAAACGAATTGTTTAATTTAGTATAAAAATAATTGAAATTTAAATTTTTAATATAAATAATTCAACAGTTTAATTTATTACATGAATAATTCAAGAGTTTAATTTATAATGAATTGTTTCATTTATTATATAAATAATTCAATAGTTTAATTTTTAATGAATTGATTAATTTATTTGATAAATAATTCAAGTGATTATTTTAAAATGAATTGTTAAATTTATTACAAAAATAATTCAAGTGATTATTTTAAAATGAATTGTTTTATTTGTTATAAAAATAATTCAAAGTTTAATTTATTACATGAATAATTCAATAGTTTAATTTATAATGAATTGTTTAATTTATTTTATAAATAATTCATGTGATTATTTTAAAATGAATTGTTTAATTTATTATAAAAATAATTCAAAGTTTAATACAATATATAAATAATTCAATAATTTAATTCATAATGAATTGTTCAATTTTTTTAATAAATAATTCAAGTGATTATTTTAAAACGAATTGTTTAATTTATCACAAAATAATTCAACAGTTTAATTTATTATATAAATAATTCAATAGTTTAATTGACAATGAATTGTTTCTTTTATTATATAAATAGTTCAATAGTTTAATTTATAATGAATTGTTTAATTTATTTTATAAATAATTCACGTGATTACTTTAAAATGAATTGTTTAATTTATTATCACAATCATTCATAGTGTAAATTATTTAAAAAATAATTCAAAGTTTAATATAATATATAAATAATTCAATAATTTAATTCATAATGAATTGTTCAATTTATTTTATAAATAATTCAAGTGATTATTTTAAAACGAATTGTTTAATTTAGTATAAAAATAATTGAAATTAAAATTTTTAATATAAATAATTCAACAGTTTAATTTATTATATGAATAATTCAATAGTTTAATTTTTAATGAATTAATTAATTTATTTGATAAATAATTCAAGTGATTATTTTAAAATGAATTGTTAAATTTATTACAAAAATAATTCAACTGATTATTTTAAAATGAATTGTTTTATTTATTATAAAAATAATTCAAAGTTTAATTTATTACATGAATAATTCAAGAGTTTAATTTATAATGAATTGTTTAATTTATTTTATAAATAATTCATGTGATTATTTTAAAATGAATTGTTTAATTTATTATAAAAATAATTCAAAGTTTAATACAATATATAAATAATTCAATAATTTAATTCATAATGAATTGTTCAATTTTTTTAATAAATAATTCAAGTGATTATTTTAAAACGAATTGTTTAATTTCGTATAAAAATAATTCAAATTTAAATTTATTGTATAAATAATGCAATAGTTTAATTTTTAATGAATTGATTAATTTATTTGATATATAATTCAAGTGATTATTTTAAAATGAATTGTTTAATTTAGTATAAAAATAATTGAAATTTAAATTTTTAATATAAATAATTCAACAGTTTAATTTATTACATGAATAATTCAAGAGTTTAATTTATAATGAATTGTTTCATTTATTATATAAATAATTCAATAGTTTAATTTTTAATGAATTGATTAATTTATTTGATAAATAATTCAAGTGATTATTTTAAAATGAATTGTTAAATTTATTACAAAAATAATTCAAGTGATTATTTTAAAATGAATTGTTTTATTTGTTATAAAAATAATTCAAAGTTTAATTTATTACATGAATAATTCAATAGTTTAATTTATAATGAATTGTTTAATTTATTTTATAAATAATTCATGTGATTATTTTAAAATGAATTGTTTAATTTATTATAAAAATAATTCAAAGTTTAATACAATATATAAATAATTCAATAATTTAATTCATAATGAATTGTTCAATTTTTTTAATAAATAATTCAAGTGATTATTTTAAAACGAATTGTTTAATTTATCACAAAATAATTCAACAGTTTAATTTATTATATAAATAATTCAATAGTTTAATTGACAATGAATTGTTTCTTTTATTATATAAATAGTTCAATAGTTTAATTTATAATGAATTGTTTAATTTATTTTATAAATAATTCACGTGATTACTTTAAAATGAATTGTTTAATTTATTATCACAATCATTCATAGTGTAAATTATTTAAAAAATAATTCAAAGTTTAATATAATATATAAATAATTCAATAATTTAATTCATAATGAATTGTTCAATTTATTTTATAAATAATTCAAGTGATTATTTTAAAACGAATTGTTTAATTTAGTATAAAAATAATTGAAATTAAAATTTTTAATATAAATAATTCAACAGTTTAATTTATTATATGAATAATTCAATAGTTTAATTTTTAATGAATTAATTAATTTATTTGATAAATAATTCAAGTGATTATTTTAAAATGAATTGTTAAATTTATTACAAAAATAATTCAACTGATTATTTTAAAATGAATTGTTTTATTTATTATAAAAATAATTCAAAGTTTAATTTATTACATGAATAATTCAAGAGTTTAATTTATAATGAATTGTTTAATTTATTTTATAAATAATTCATGTGATTATTTTAAAATGAATTGTTTAATTTATTATAAAAATAATTCAAAGTTTAATACAATATATAAATAATTCAATAATTTAATTCATAATGAATTGTTCAATTTTTTTAATAAATAATTCAAGTGATTATTTTAAAACGAATTGTTTAATTTCGTATAAAAATAATTCAAATTTAAATTTATTGTATAAATAATGCAATAGTTTAA
Organism: Heptranchias perlo; assembly: GCF_035084215.1. Lineage (NCBI taxonomy): Eukaryota > Metazoa > Chordata > Chondrichthyes > Hexanchiformes > Hexanchidae > Heptranchias > Heptranchias perlo. The sequence continues at coordinate 120,968 of NW_027138969.1, read as the reverse complement.
TTTTTAATGAATTGATTAATTTATTTGATATATAATTCAAGTGATTATTTTAAAATGAATTGTTAAATTTATTACAAAAATAATTCAACTGATTATTTTAAAATGAATTGTTTTATTTATTATAAAAATAAGTCAAAGTTTAATTTATTACATGAATAATTCAATAGTTTAATTTATAATGAATTGTTTAATTTATTTTATAAATAATTCATGTGATTATTTTAAAATGAATTGTTTAATTTATTATAAAAATAATTCAAAGTTTAATACAATATATAAATAATTCAATAATTTAATTCATAATGAATTGTTCAATTTTTTAAATAAATAATTCAAGTGATTATTTTAAAACGAATTGTTTAATTTCGTATAAAAATAATTCAAATTTAAATTTATTGTATAAATAATGCAATAGTTTAATTTATTATATCAATAATAAAATAACTTAATTTACAATGAATTGTTTAATTTATTACATAAATAATTCAAGTGATTATTTTAAAATGAATTGCTTAATTTAGTATAAAAATAATTCAAATTTTAGTTTATTATATAAATACTTCAATCGATTAATGTTTATATAAATAATTCAAAAGTTTAATTACAATGAATTGTTTAATGTACTTTATAAATAATTCAAGTGATTATTTTAAAATGAATTGTTTAATTTATCACAAAATAATTCAACAGTTTAATTTATTATATAAATAATTCAATAGTTTAATTGACAATGAATTGTTTCTTTTATTATATAAATAGTTCAATAGTTTAATTTATAATGAATTGTTTAATTTATTTTATAAATAATTCACGTGATTACTTTAAAATGAATTGTTTAATTTATTATCACAATCATTCATAGTGTAAATTATTAAAAAAATAATTCAAAGTTTAATATAATATATAAATAATTCAATAATTTAATTCATAATGAATTGTTCAATTTATTTTATAAATAATTCAAGTGATTATTTTAAAACGAATTGTTTAATTTAGTATAAAAATAATTGAAATTTAAATTTTTTATGTAAATAATTCAACAGTTTAATTTATTATATGAATAATTCAAGAGTTTAATTTATAATGAATTATTTCATTTATTATATAAATAATTCAATAGTTTAATTTTTAATGAATTGATTAATTTATTTGATAAATAATTCAAGTGATTATTTTAAAATGAATTGTTAAATTTATTACAAAAATAATTCAAGTGATTATTTTAAAATGAATTGTTTTATTTATTATAAAAATAATTCAAAGTTTAATTTATTACATGAATAATTCAATAGTTTAATTTATAATGAACTGTTTAATTTATTTTATAAATAATTCATGTGATTATTTTAAAATGAATTGTTTAATTTATTATAAAAATAATTCAATGTTTAATACAATATATAAATAATTCAATAATTTAATTCATAATGAATTGTTCAATTTTTTTAATAAATAATTCAAGTGATTATTTTAAAACGAATTGTTTAATTTATCACAAAATAATTCAACAGTTTAATTTATTATATAAATAATTCAATAGTTTAATTGACAATGAATTGTTTCTTTTATTATATAAATAGTTCAATAGTTTAAATGATAATGAATTGTTTAATTTATTTTATAAATAATTCACGTGATTACTTTAAAATGAATTGTTTAATTTATTATCACAATCATTCATAGTGTAAATTATTAAAAAAATAATTCAAAGTTTAATATAATATATAAATAATTCAATAATTTAATTCATAATGAATTGTTCAATTTATTTTATAAATAATTCAAGTGATTATTTTAAAACGAATTGTTTAATTTAGTATAAAAATAATTTAAATTTAAATTTTTAATATAAATAATTCAACAGTTTAATTTATTATATGAATAATTCAAGAGTTTAATTTATAATGAATTGTTTCATTTATTATATAAATAATTCAGTAGTTTAATTTTTAATGAATTGATTAATTTATTTGATAAATAATTCAAGTGATTATTTTAAAATGAATTGTTAAATTTATTACAAAAATAATTCAACTGATTATTTTAAAATGAATTGTTTTATTTATTATAAAAATAATTCAAAGTTTAATTTATTACATGAATAATTCAATAGTTTAATTTATAATGAACTGTTTAATTTATTTTATAAATAATTCATGTGATTATTTTAAAATGAATTGTTTAATTTATTATAAAAATAATTCAATGTTTAATACAATATATAAATAATTCAATAATTTAATTCATAATGAATTGTTCAATTTTTTTAATAAATAATTCAAGTGATTATTTTAAAACGAATTGTTTAATTTATCACAAAATAATTCAACAGTTTAATTTATTATATAAATAATTCAATAGTTTAATTGACAATGAATTGTTTCTTTTATTATATAAATAGTTCAATAGTTTAAATGATAATGAATTGTTTAATTTATTTTATAAATAATTCACGTGATTACTTTAAAATGAATTGTTTAATTTATTATCACAATCATTCATAGTGTAAATTATTAAAAAAATAATTCAAAGTTTAATATAATATATAAATAATTCAATAATTTAATTCATAATGAATTGTTCAATTTATTTTATAAATAATTCAAGTGATTATTTTAAAACGAATTGTTTAATTTAGTATAAAAATAATTTAAATTTAAATTTTTAATATAAATAATTCAACAGTTTAATTTATTATATGAATAATTCAAGAGTTTAATTTATAATGAATTGTTTCATTTATTATATAAATAATTCAGTAGTTTAATTTTTAATGAATTGATTAATTTATTTGATAAATAATTCAAGTGATTATTTTAAAATGAATTGTTAAATTTATTACAAAAATAATTCAACTGATTATTTTAAAATGAATTGTTTTATTTATTATAAAAATAATTCAAAGTTTAATTTATTACATGAATAATTCAATAGTTTAATTTATAATGAATTGTTTAATTTATTGTACAAATAATTCAATAGTTTAATTTTTAATGAATTGTTTAATTTATTTTATAAATAATTCAAAGTTTAATTTATAAAATAAATAATTAAATAGTTTAAAATATTATACAAATAATTCAATAGTTTAATTCATAATGAATTGTTTAATTTATTATATAAATCATTCAAGTGATTATTTTAAAATGAATTGTTTAAATTATTATAAAAATAATTCAAAGCTTAATTTTTTTAAAAAATAATTCAACAGTTCAATTTATTATCAACATAATTCAGTATTTTAATTTATAATGAATTGTTTAATTTATTGTACAAATAATTCAATAGTTTAATTTATAATGAATTGTTTAATTTATTTTATAAATAATTCAAAGTTTAATTTATAAAATAAATAATTAAATAGTTTAAAATATTATACAAATAATTCAATAGTTTAATTCATAATGAATTGTTTAATTTATTATATAAATCATTCAAGTGATTATTTTAAAATGAATTGTTTAAATTATTATAAAAATAATTCAAAGCTTAATTTTTTAAAAAAATAATTCAACAGTTCAATTTATTATCAACATAATTCAGTATTTTAATTTATAATGAATTGTTTAATTTATTGTACAAATAATTCAATAGTTTAATTTATAATGAGTTGTTTCATTTATTATACAAATAATTCAATAGTTTAATTCATAATGAATTGTTTAATTTATTTTATAATTAATTCATGTGATTATTTTGAAATGAATTGTTTAATTTATTATCACAATAATTCAAAGTGTAAATTATTTAAAAAATAATTCAAAGTTTAATACAATATATAAATAATTCAATAATTTAATTCATAATGAATTGTTCAATTTTTTTTATAAATAATTCAAGTGATTATTTTAAAACGAATTGTTTAATTTAGTATAAAAATAATTGAAATTTAAATTTATTATATAAATAATTCAACAGTTTAATTTATTACATGAATAATTCAAGAGTTTAATTTATAATGAATTGTTTCATTTATTATATAAATAATTCAATAGTTTAATTTTTAATGAATTGATTAATTTATTTGATAAATAATTCAAGTGATTATTTTAAAATGAATTGTTTTATTTATTATAAAAATAATTCAAAGTTTAATTTATTACATGAATAATTCAATAGTTTAATTTGTAATGAATTGTTTAATTTATTTTATAAATAATTCATGTGATTATTTTAAAATGAATTGTTTAATTTATTATAAAAATAATTCAAAGTTTAATACAATATATAAATAATTCAATAATTTAATTCATAATGAATTGTTAAATTTATTTAAATAAATAATTCAAGTGATTATTTTAAAACGAATTGTTTAATTTATCACAAAATAATTCAACAGTTTAATTTATTATATAAATAATTCAATAGTTTAATTGACAATGAATTGTTTCTTTTATTATATAAATAGTTCAATAGTTTAATTTATAATGAATTGTTTAATTTATTTTATAAATAATTCACGTGATTACTTTAAAATGAATTGTTTATTTTATTATCACAATCATTCATAGTGTAAATTATTAAAAAAATAATTCAAAGTTCAATATAATATATAAATAATTCAATAATTTAATTCATAATGAATTGTTCAATTTATTTTATAAATAATTCAAGTGATTATTTTAAAACGAATTGTTTAATTTAGTATAAAAATAATTGAAATTTAAATTTATTATATAAATAATTCAACAGTTTAATTTATTACATGAATAATTCAAGAGTTTAATTTATAATGAATTGTTTCATTTATTATATAAATAATTCAATAGTTTAATTTTTAATGAATTGATTAATTTATTTGATAAATAATTCAAGTGATTATTTTAAAATGAATTGTTTAATTTATTACAAAAATAATTCAACTGATTATTTTAAAATGAATTGTTTTATTTATTATAAAAATAATTCAAAGTTTAATTTATTACATGAATAATTCAATAGTTTAATTTATAATGAATTGTTTAATTTATTTTATAAATAATTCATGTGATTATTTTAAAATGAATTGTTTAATTTATTATAAAAATAATTCAAAGTTTAATACAATATATAAATAATTCAATCATTTAATTCATAATGAATTGTTCAATTTTTTTAAATAAATAATTCAAGTGATTATTTTAAAACGAATTGTTTAATTTATCACAAAATAATTCAACAGTTTAATTTATTATATGAATAATTCAATAGTTTAATTTTTAATGAATTAATTAATTTATTTTATAAATAATTCAAGTGATTATTTTAAAATGAATTGTTAAATTTATTACAAAAATAATTCAACTGATTATTTTAAAATGAATTGTTTTATTTATTATAAAAATAATTCAAAGTTTAATACAATATATAAATAATTCAAGAATTTAATTCATAATGAATTGTTCAATTTTTTAAATAAATAATTCAAGTAATTATTTTAAAACAAATTGTTTAATTTCGTATAAAAATAATTCAAATTTAAATTTATTGTATAAATAATGCAATAGTTTAATTTATTATATAAATAATAAAATAACTTAATTTACAATGAATTGTTTAATTTATTACATAAATAATTCAAGTGATTATTTCAAAATGAATTGCTTAATTTAGTATAAAAATAATTCAAATTTTAGTTTATTATATAAATACTTCAATAGATTAATGTTTATATAAATAATTCAAAAGTTTAATTACAATGAATTGTTTAATGTACTTTATAAATAATTCAAGTGATTATTTTAAAATGAATTGTTTAATTTATCACAAAATAATTCAACAGTTTAATTTATTATATAAATAATTCAATAGTTTAATTGATAATGAATTGTTTCTTTTATTATATAAATAGTTCAATAGTTTAATTTATAATGAATTGTTTAATTTATTTTATAAATAATTCACGTGATTACTTTGAAATGAATTGTTTAATTTATTATCACAATCATTCATAGTGTAAATTATTTAAAAAAATAATTCAAAGTTTAATATAATATATAAATAATTCAATAATTTAATTCATAATGAATTGTTCAATTTATTTTATAAATAATTCAAGTGATTATTTTAAAACGAATTGTTTAATTTAGTATAAAAATAATTGAAATTTAATTTTTTTATGTAAATAATTCAACAGTTTAATTTATTATATGAATAATTCAAGAGTTTAATTTATAATGAATTGTTTCATTTATTATATAAATAATTCAGTAGTTTAATTTTTAATGAATTGATTAATTTATTTGATAAATAATTCAAGTGATTATTTTAAAATGAATTGTTAAATTTATTACAAAAATAATTCAAGTGATTATTTTAAAATGAATTGTTTTATTTATTATAAATATAATTCAAATGTTAATTTATTACATGAATAATTCAATAGTTTAATTTATAATGAATTTTTAAAATTTATTTTATAAATAATTCATGTGATTATTTTAAAATTAATTGTTTAATTTATTATAAAAATAATTCAATGTTTATTTTATTATAAAAATAATTCAAAGTTTAATTTATTATATAAACATTTAAATAGTTTAATTTATTATATAAATAATTCAACAGTTTAATTTATTATATAAATAATTCAAAAGTTTAATTATAATGAATTGTTTAATGTACTTTATAAATAATTCAAGTGATTATTTTAAAATGAATTGTTTGATTTATCACAAAATAATTCAAAGTTTAATGTATTATATAAATAATGCAATAGTTTAATTTATAATGAATTGTTTTATTTATTTTATAAAAAATTCATGTGATTATTTTAAAATGAATTGTTTAAATTATTATAAAAATAATTCAAAGCTTAATTTTTTAAAAAAATAATTCAACAGTTCAATTTATTATCAACATAATTCAGTATTTTAATTTATAATGAATTGTTTAATTTATGATAAAAATAATTCAATGTTTATTTTATTATAAAAATAGTTCAAAGTTTAATTTATTATATAAATATTTAAATAGTTTAATTTATTATATAAATAATTCAATAGTTTAATTTATAATGAGTTGTTTCATTTATTATACAAATAATTCAATAGTTTAATTTATAATGAATTGTTTAATTTATTTTATAATTAATTCATGTGATTATTTTAAAATGAATTGTTTAATTTATTATCACAATAATTCAAAGTGTAAATTATTTAAAAAATAATTCAAAGTTTAATACAATATATAAATAATTCAATAATTTAATTCATAATGAATTGTTCAATTTTTTTAATAAATATTTCAAGTGATTATTTTAAAACGAATTGTTTAATTTAGTATAACAATAATTGAAATTTAAATTTATTATATAAATAATTCAACAGTTTAATTGATAATGAATTGTTTCTTTTATTATATAAATAGTTCAATAGTTTAATTTTTAATGAATTGATTAATTTATTTTATAAATAATTCAAGTGATTATTTTTAAATGAATTGTTAAATTTATTACAAAAATAATTCAAGTGATTATTTTAAAATGAATTGTTTTATTTATTATAAATTTAATTCAAAGTTTAATTTATTACATGAATAATTCAATAGTTTAATTTATAATGAATTGTTTAATTTATTTTATAAATAATTCATGTGATTACTTTAAAATGAATTGTTTAATTTATTATAAAAATAATTCAATGTTTATATTATTATAAAAATAATTCAAAGTTTAATTTATTATATAAACATTTAAATAGTTTAATTTATTATATAAATAATTCAACAGTTTAATTTATTATATAAATAATTCAAAAGTTTAATTATAATGAATTGTTTAATGTACTTTATAAATAATTCAAGTGATTATTTTAAAATGAATTGTTTGATTTATCACAAAATAATTCAAAGTTTAATGTATTATATAAATAATGCAATAGTTTAATTTATAATGAATTGTTTTATTTATTTTATAAAAAATTCATGTGATTATTTTAAAATGAATTGTTTAAATTATTATAAAAATAATTCAAAGCTTAATTTTTTAAAAAAATAATTCAACAGTTCAATTTATTATCAACATAATTCAGTATTTTAATTTATAATGAATTGTTTAATTTATGATAAAAATAATTCAATGTTTATTTTATTATAAAAATAATTCAAAGTTTAATTTATTATATAAATATTTAAATAGTTTAATTTATTATATAAATAATTCAATAGTTTAATTTATAATGAGTTGTTTCATTTATTATACAAATAATTCAATAGTTTAATTTATAATGAATTGTTTAATTTATTTTATAATTAATTCATGTGAATATTTTAAAATGAATTGTTTAATTTATTATCACAATAATTCAAAGTGTAAATTATTTAAAAAATAATTCAAAGTTTAATACAATATATAAATAATTCAATAATTTAATTCATAATGAATTGTTCAATTTTTTTAATAAATATTTCAAGTGATTATTTTAAAACGAATTGTTTAATTTAGTATAACAATAATTGAAATTTAAATTTATTATATAAATAATTCAACAGTTTAATTGATAATGAATTGTTTCTTTTATTATATAAATAGTTCAATAGTTTAATTTTTAATGAATTGATTAATTTATTTTATAAATAATTCAAGTGATTATTTTTAAATGAATTGTTAAATTTATTACAAAAATAATTCAAGTGATTATTTTAAAATGAATTGTTTTATTTATTATAAATTTAATTCAAAGTTTAATTTATTACATGAATAATTCAATAGTTTAATTTATAATGAATTGTTTAATTTATTTTATAAATAATTCATGTGATTATTTTAAAATGAATTGTTTAATTTATTATAAAAATAATTCAATGTTTATGTTATTATAAAAATAATTCAAAGTTTAATTTATTATATAAACATTTAAATAGTTTAATTTATTATATAAATAATTCAACAGTTTAATTTATTATATAAATAATTCAAAAGTTTAATTATAATGAATTGTTTAATGTACTTTATAAATAATTCAAGTGATTATTTTAAAATGAATTGTTTGATTTATCACAAAATAATTCAAAGTTTAATGTATTATATAAATAATGCAATAGTTTAATTTATAATGAATTGTTTTATTTATTTTATAATAAATTCATGTGATTATTTTAAAATGAATTGTTAAATTTATTACAAAAATAATTCAACTGATTATTTTAAAATGAATTGTTTTATTTATTATAAAAATAATTCAAAGTTTACTTTATTACATGAATAATTCAATCGTTTAATTTATAATGAATTGTTTAATTTATTGTACAAATAATTCAATAGTTTAATTTTTAATGAATTTTTAAATTTAATTTATAAATAATTCAATAGTTTAATTCATAATGAATTGTTTAATTTATTATATAAATCATTCAAGTGATTATTTTAAAATGAATTGTTTAAATTATTATAAAAATAATTCAAAGCTTAATTTTTTAAAAAAATAATTCAACAGTTCAATTTATTATCAACATAATTCAGTATTTTAATTTATAATGAATTGTTTAATTTATTGTACAAATAATTCAATAGTTTAATTTATAATGAATTGTTTAATTAATTTTATATATAATTCATGTGATTATTTTAAAATGAATTGTTTAATTTATGATAAAAATCATTCAATGTTTATTTTATTATAAAAATAATTCAAAGTTTAATTTGTTATATAAATATTTAAATAGTTTAATTTATTATATAAATAATTCAATAGTTTAATTTATAATGAGTTGTTTCATTTATTATACAGATAATTCAATAGTTTAATTTATAATGAATTGTTTAATTTATTTTATAATTAATTCATGTGATTATTTTAAAATGAATTGTTTAATTTATTATCACAATAATTCAAAGTGTAAATTATTTAAAAAATAATTCAAAGTTTAATACAATATATAAATAATTCAATAATTTAATTCATAATGAATTGTTCAATTTTTTTAATAAATAATTCAAGTGATTATTTTAAAACGAATTGTTTAATTTAGTATAAAAATAATTGAAATTTAAATTTATTATATAAATAATTCAACAGTTTAATTTATTATATAAATAATTCAATAGTTTAATTGATAATGAATTGTTTCTTTTATTATATAAATAGTTCAATAGTTTAATTTTTAATGAATTGATTAATTTATTACAAAAATAATTCAAGTGATTGTTTTAAAATGAATTGTTTTATTTATTATAAATATAATTCAAAGTTTAATTTATTACATGAATAATTCAATAGTTTAATTTATAATGAATTGTTTAATTTATTTTATAAATAATTCATGTGATTATTTTAAAATGAATTGTTTAATTTATTATAAAAATAATTCAATGTTTATGTTATTATAAAAATAATTCAAAGTTTAATTTATTATATAAACATTTAAATAGTTTAATTTATTATATAAATAATTCAACAGTTTAATTTATTATATAAATAATTCAAAAGTTTAATTATAATGAATTGTTTAATGTACTTTATAAATAATTCAAGTGATTATTTTAAAATGAATTGTTTGATTTATCACAAAATAATTCAAAGTTTAATGTATTATATAAATAATGCAATAGTTTAATTTATAATGAATTGTTTTATTTATTTTATAATAAATTCATGTGATTATTTTAAAATGAATTGTTAAATTTATTACAAAAATAATTCAACTGATTATTTTAAAATGAATTGTTTTATTTATTATAAAAATAATTCAAAGTTTACTTTATTACATGAATAATTCAATCGTTTAATTTATAATGAATTGTTTAATTTATTGTACAAATAATTCAATAGTTTAATTTTTAATGAATTTTTAAATTTAATTTATAAATAATTCAATAGTTTAATTCATAATGAATTGTTTAATTTATTATATAAATCATTCAAGTGATTATTTTAAAATGAATTGTTTAAATTATTATAAAAATAATTCAAAGCTTAATTTTTTAAAAAAATAATTCAACAGTTCAATTTATTATCAACATAATTCAGTATTTTAATTTATAATGAATTGTTTAATTTATTGTACAAATAATTCAATAGTTTAATTTATAATGAATTGTTTAATTAATTTTATATATAATTCATGTGATTATTTTAAAATGAATTGTTTAATTTATGATAAAAATCATTCAATGTTTATTTTATTATAAAAATAATTCAAAGTTTAATTTGTTATATAAATATTTAAATAGTTTAATTTATTATATAAATAATTCAATAGTTTAATTTATAATGAGTTGTTTCATTTATTATACAGATAATTCAATAGTTTAATTTATAATGAATTGTTTAATTTATTTTATAATTAATTCATGTGATTATTTTAAAATGAATTGTTTAATTTATTATCACAATAATTCAAAGTGTAAATTATTTAAAAAATAATTCAAAGTTTAATACAATATATAAATAATTCAATAATTTAATTCATAATGAATTGTTCAATTTTTTAAATAAATAATTCAAGTGATTATTTTAAAACGAATTGTTTAATTTAGTATAAAAATAATTGAAATTTAAATTTATTATATAAATAATTCAACAGTTTAATTTATTATATAAATAATTCAATAGTTTAATTGATAATGAATTGTTTCTTTTATTATATAAATAGTTCAATAGTTTAATTTTTAATGAATTGATTAATTTATTACAAAAATAATTCAAGTGATTGTTTTAAAATGAATTGTTTTATTTATTATAAATATAATTCAAAGTTTAATTTATTACATGAATAATTCAATAGTTTAATTTATAATGAATTGTTTAATTTATTTTATAAATAATTCATGTGATTATTTTAAAATGAATTGTTTAATTTATTATAAAAATAATTCAATGTTTATTTTATTATAAAATAATTCAAAGTTTAATTTATTATATAAACATTTAAATAGTTTAATTTATTATATAAATAATTCAACAGTTTAATTTATTATATAAATAATTCAAAAGTTTAATTATAATGAATTGTTTAATGTACTTTATAAATAATTCAAGTGATTATTTTAAAATGAATTGTTTGATTTTTCACAAAATAATTCAAAGTTTAATGTATTATATAAATAATGCAATAGTTTAATTTATAATGAATTGTTTTATTTATTTTATAAAAAATTCATGTGATTATTTTTAAATGAATTGTTTAATTTATTATAACAATAATTCATAGTTTAAATAATTTTAAAAATATATTACAAAAATAATTCAAGTGATTATTTTAAAATGAATTGTTTTATTTATTATAAAAATAATTCAAAGTTTATTTTATTATAAAAATAATTCAAACTTTATTTTGTTATATAAATAATTCAATAGTTTAATTTAAAATGAATTGTTTCATTTATTACATAAATAATTCAATAGTTTAATTTTTAATGAATTGATTAATTTATTTTATAAAAAATTCAAGTGATTATTTTAAAATGAATTGTTTCATTTATTGTAAAAATAATTCAAAGTTTAATTTATTACATGAATAATGCAATAGTTTAATTTATAATGAATTGTTTACTTTATTTTAGAAATAATTCATGTGATTATTTTAAAATGAATTGTTTAATTTATTATAACAATAATTCATAGTTTAAGTTATTATAAAAATAATTCATAGTTTAATTAATTTTTTAAAAGTTCAAAGTATAATATGATATACAATAATTCAATAGTTTAATTCATAATTAATTGTTTAATTGATTGTATAAACAATTCAATCGCTTAATTCATAATCAATTGTTTATTTTATTTTATAATTAATTCATGTGATTATTTTAAAATGAATTGTTTAATTTATTATAAAAATAATTCAAAGTTTATTTTATTATAAAAATAATTCAAACTTTATTTTGTTATATAAATAATTCAATAGTTTAATTTAAAATGAATTGTTTCATTTATTACATAAATAATTCAATAGTTTAATTTTTAATGAATTGATTAATTTATTTTATAAAAAATTCAAGTGATTATTTTAAAATGAATTGTTTCATTTATTGTAAAAATAATTCAAAGTTTAATTTATTACATGAATAATGCAATAGTTTAATTTATAATGAATTGTTTACTTTATTTTATAAATAATTCAAGTGATTATTTTAAAACGAATTGTTTAATTTATTATAAAAATAATTCAAAGTTTAATTTATTACATGAATAATTCAATGGTTTAATTTATAATGAATTGTTCAATTTATTATAAAAATAATTCAAAGTTTAATTTATTATAAAAAAAGTTCATCGATTAATTCATTAAAAAAATATTTCAAAGTTTAATATGATATATAAATAATTCAATAGATTAATTTACAATTAATATTTTAATTTATTATATAAATAATTCAATAATTTAATTTATAATGAATTGTTTAATTTATTAAATAAATAATTTAAGTGATTATTTTAAAATGAATTGTTTAATTTGTTATAAAAATAATTCATAGTTTAAATAATTAAAAAATAATTCAATGTTTAATATAATACATAAATAATTCAATAGTTTAATTTATAATGAATTGTTCAATTTATTTTATAAATAGTTCAAGTGATTATTTTAAAACGAATTGTTTAATTTATTATAAAAATAATTCAAAGTTTAATTTATTACATGAATAATTCAATAGTTTAATTTATAATGAATTGTTTAATTTATTATAAAATTAATTCAAAGTTTAATTTATTATAAAAAAAGTTCATCGTTTAATTAATTCAAAAAGTATTTCAATGTTTAATATGATATATAAATAATTCAATAGATTAATTTACAATTAATAGTTTAATTTATTATATAAATAATTCAATAGTTTAATTTATAATGAATTGTTTAATTTATTAAATAAATAATTTAAGAGATTATTTTAAAATGAATTGTTAAATTTGTTATAAAAATAATTCAAAGTTTAATTTATTATAACAATAATTCAGAGTTTATATAATTAAAAAAATAATTCAATGTTTAATATAATACAAAAATAATTCAATAGTTTAATTTATAATGAATTGTTCAATTTATTTTATAAATAATTCAAGTGATTATTTTAAAACGAATTGTTTAATTTATTATAAAAATAATTCAAAGTTTAATTTATTACATGAATAATTCAATGGTTTAATTCATAATGAATTGTTCAATTTATTATAAAAATTATTCAAAGTTTAATTTATTATAAAAAAAGTTCATCGATTAATTCATTAAAAAAATATTTCAAAGTTTAATATGATATATAAATAATTCAATAGATTAATTTACAATTAATAGTTTAATTTATTATATAAATAATTCAATAGTTTAATTTATAATGAATTGTTTAATTTATTAAATAAATAATTTAAGTGATTATTTTAAAATGAATTGTTTAATTTATTATAACAATAATTCATAGTTTAAATAATTAAAAAAATAATTCAATGTTTAATATAATATATAAATAATTCAATAGTTTAAATTATGATGAATTGTTCAATTTATTTTACATATAATTCATGTGATTATTTTAAAATGAATTTTTTAATTTATGATAAAAATCATTCAATGTTTATTTGATTATAAAAATAATTCAAAGTTTAATTTATTATATAAATATTTAAATAGTTTAATTTATTATATAAATAATTCAATAGTTTAATTTATAATGAGTTGTTTCATTTATTATACAAATAATTCAATAGTTTAATTTATAATGAATTGTTTAATTTATTTTATAATTAATTCATGTGATTATTTTAAAATGAATTGTTTAATTTATTATCACAATAATTCAAAGTGTAAATTATTTTAAAAATAATTCAAAGTTTATTTTGTTATATAAATAATTCAATAGTTTAATTTAAAATGAATTGTTTCATTTATTACATAAATAATTCAATAGTTTAATTTTTAATGAATTGATTAATTTATTTTATAAAAAATTCAAGTGATTATTTTAAAATGAATTGTTTCATTTATTGTAAAAATAATTCAAAGTTTAATTTATTACATGAATAATGCAATAGTTTAATTTATAATGAATTGTTTACTTTATTTTAGAAATAATTCATGTGATTATTTTAAAATGAATTGTTTAATTTATTATAACAATAATTCATAGTTTAAGTTATTATAAAAATAATTCATAGTTTAATTAATTTTTAAAAAGTTCAAAGTATAATATGATATACAATAATTCAATAGTTTAATTCATAATTAATTGTTTAATTGATTGTATAAACAATTCAATCGTTTAATTCATAATCAATTGTTTATTTTATTTTATAAATAATTCATGTGATTATTTTAAAATGAATTGTTTAATTTATTATAAAAATAATTCAAAGTTTATTTTATTATAAAAATAATTCAAACTTTATTTTGTTATATAAATAATTCAATAGTTTAATTTAAAATGAATTGTTTCATTTATTACATAAATAATTCAATAGTTTAATTTTTAATGAATTGATTAATTTATTTTATAAAAAATTCAAGTGATTATTTTAAAATGAATTGTTTCATTTATTGTAAAAATAATTCAAAGTTTAAGTTATTACATGAATAATGCAATAGTTTAATTTATAATGAATTGTTTACTTTATTTTAGAAATAATTCATGTGATTATTTTAAAAAGAATTGTTTAATTTATTATAACAATAATTCATAGTTTAAATAATTAAAAAAAATAATTCAATGTTTAATATAATATATAAATAATTCAATAGTTTAATTTATAATGAATTGTTCAATTTATTTTATAAATAATTCAAGTGATTATTTTAAAACGAATTGTTTAATTTATTATAAAAATAATTCAAAGTTTAATTTATTACATGAATAATTCAATGGTTTAATTTATAATGAATTGTTCAATTTATTATAAAAATAATTCAAAGTTTAATTTATTATAAAAAAAGTTCATCGATTAATTCATTAAAAAAATATTTCAAAGTTTAATATGATATATAAATAATTCAATAGATTAATTTACAATTAATATTTTAATTTATTATATAAATAATTCAATAATTTAATTTATAATGAATTGTTTAATTTATTAAATAAATAATTTAAGTGATTATTTTAAAATGAATTGTTTAATTTTTTATAAAAATAATTCATAGTTTAAATAATTAAAAAAATAATTCAATGTTTAATATAATACATAAATAATTCAATAGTTTAATTTATAATGAATTGTTCAATTTATTTTATAAATAGTTCAAGTGATTATTTTAAAACGAATTGTTTAATTTATTAGAAAAATAATTCAAAGTTTAATTTATTACATGAATAATTCAATAGTTCAATTTATAATGAATTGTTTAATTTATTATAAAATTAATTCAAAGTTTAATTTATTATAAAAAAAGTTCATCGTTTAATTAATTTAAAAAATATTTCAATGTTTAATATGATATATAAATAATTCAATGGATTAATTTACAATTAATAGATTAATTTATTATATATATGATTCAATAGTTTAATTTATAATGAATTGTTTAATTTATTAAATGAATAATTTAAGTGATTATTTTAAAATGAATTGTTTAATTTATTATAACAATAATTCATAGTTTAAATAATTAAAAAAATAATTCAATGTTTAATATAATATATAAATAATTCAATAGTTTAATTTATAATGAATTGTTCAATTTATTTTATAAATAATTCAAGTGATTATTTTAAAACGAATTGTTTAATTTATTATAAAAATAATTCAAAGTTTAATTTATTACATGAATAATTCAATAGTTTAATTTATAATGAATTGTTTAATTTATTATAAAATTAATTCAAAGTTTAATTTATTATAAAAAAAGTTCATTGTTTAATTAATTCAAAAAGTATTTCAATGTTTAATATGATATATAAATAATTCAATAGATTAATTTACAATTAATAGTTTAATTTATAATATGAATAATTCAATAGTTTAATTTATAATGAATTGTTTAATTTATTAAATAAATAATTTAAGAGATTATTTTAAAATGAATTGTTAAATTTGTTATAAAAATAATTCAAAGTTTAATTTATTATAACAATAATTCAGAGTTTAAATAATTAAAAAAATAATTCAATGTTTAATATAATATATAAATAATTCAATAGTTTAATTTATAATGAATTGTTCAATTTATTTTATAAATAATTCAAGTGATTATTTTAAAACGAATTGTTTAATTTATTATAAAAATAATTCAAAGTTTAATTTATTACATGAATAATTCAATGGTTTAATTCATAATGAATTGTTCAATTTATTATAAAAATAATTCAAAGTTTAATTTATTATAAAAAAAGTTCATCGATTAATTCATTAAAAAAATATTTCAAAGTTTAATATGATATATAAATAATTCAATAGATTAATTTACAATTAATAGTTTAATTTATTATATAAATAATTCAATAGTTTAATTTATAATGAATTGTTTAATTTATTAAATAAATAATTTAAGTGATTATTTTAAAATGAATTGTTTAATTTATTATAACAATAATTCATAGTTTAAATAATTAAAAAAATAATTCAATGTTTAATATAATATATAAATAATTCAATAGTTTATATTATAATGAATTGTTCAATTTATTTTACATATAATTCATGTGATTATTTTAAAATGAATTGTTTAATTTATGATAAAAATCATTCAATGTTTATTTTATTATACAAATAATTCAAGGTTTAATTTATTATATAAATAATTCAATAGTTTAATTTATAATGAGTTGTTTCATTTATTATACAAATAATTCAATAGTTTAATTTATAATGAATTGTTTAATTTATTTTATAATTAATTCATGTGATTATTTTAAAATGAATTGTTTAATTTATTATCACAATAATTCAAAGTGTAAATTATTTAAAAAATAATTCAAAGTTTAATACAATATATAAATAATTCAATAATTTAATTCATAATGAATTGTTCAATTTTTTTTATAAATAATTCAAGTGATTATTTTAAAACGAATTGTTTAATTTAGTATAAAAATAATTGAAATTTAAATTTATTATATAAATAATTCAACAGTTTAATTTATTATATAAATAATTCAATAGTTTAATTTATAATGAATTGTTTCATTTATTATATAAATAGTTCAATAGTTTAATTTTTAATGAATTGATTAATTTATTTTATAAATAATTCAAGTGATTATTTTAAAATGAATTGTTAAATTTATTACAAAAATAATTCAAGTGATTATTTTTAAATGAATTGTTTTATTTATTATAAATATAATTCAAAGTTTAATTTATTACATGAATAATTCAATAGTTTAATTTATAATGAATTGTTTAATTTATTTTATAAATAATTCATGTGATTATTTTAAAATGAATTGTTTAATTTATTATAAAAATAATTCAATGTTTATTTTATTATAAAAATAATTCAAAGTTTAATTTATTATATAAACATTTAAATAGTTTAATTTATTATATAAATAATTCAACAGTTTAATTTATTATATAAATAATTCAAAAGTTTAATTATAATGAATTGTTTAATGTACTTTATAAATAATTCAAGTGATTATTTTAAAATGAATTGTTTGATTTTTCACAAAATAATTCAAAGTTTAATGTATTATATAAATAATGCAATAGTTTAATTTATAATGAATTGTTTTATTTATTTTATAAAAAATTCATGTGATTATTTTTAAATGAATTGTTTAATTTATTATAACAATAATTCATAGTTTAAATAATTTTAAAAATATATTACAAAAATAATTCAAGTGATTATTTTAAAATGAATTGTTTTATTTATTATAAATATAATTCAAAGTTTAATTTATTACATGAATAATTCAATAGTTTAATTCATAATCAATTGTTTATTTTATTTTATAAATAATTCATGTGATTATTTTAAAATGAATTGTTTAATTTATTATAAAAATAATTCAAAGTTTATTTTATTATAAAAATAATTCAAACTTTATTTTGTTATATAAATAATTCAATAGTTTAATTTAAAATGAATTGTTTCTTTTATTATATAAATAGTTCAATAGTTTAATTTATAATGAATTGTTTAATTTATTTTATAAATAATTCACGTGATTACTTTAAAATGAATTGTTTAATTTATTATCACAATCATTCATAGTGTAAATTATTAAAAAAATAATTCAAAGTTTAATGTAATATATAAATAATTCAATAATTTAATTCATAATGAATTGTTCAATTTATTTTATAAATAATTCAAGTGATTATTTTAAAACGAATTGTTTAATTTAGTATAAAAATAATTGAAATTTAAAATTTTAATATAAATAATTCAACAGTTTAATTTATTATATGAATAATTCAATAGTTTAATTTTTAATGAATTGATTAATTTATTTGATAAATAATTCAAGTGATTATTTTAAAATGAATTGTTAAATTTATTACAAAAATAATTCAACTGATTATTTTAAAATGAATTGTTTTATTTATTATAAAAATAATTCAAAGTTTAATTTATTATATGAATAATTCAATAGTTTAATTTTTAATGAATTGTTTAATTTATTAAATAAATAATTTAAGAGATTATTTTAAAATGAATTGTTAAATTTGTTATAAAAATAATTCAAAGTTTAATTTATTATAACAATAATTCAGAGTTTAAATAATTAAAAAAATAATTCAATGTTTAATATAATACAAAAATAATTCAATAGTTTAATTTATAATGAATTGTTCAATTTATTTTATAAATAATTCAAGTGATTATTTTAAAACGAATTGTTTAATTTATTATAAAAATAATTCAAAGTTTAATTTATTACATGAATAATTCAATGGTTTAATTCATAATGAATTGTTCAATTTATTATAAAAATAATTCAAAGTTTAATTTATTATAAAAAAAGTTCATCGATTAATTCATTAAAAAAATATTTCAAAGTTTAATATGATATATAAATAATTCAATAGATTAATTTACAATTAATAGTTTAATTTATTATATAAATAATTCAATAGTTTAATTTATAATGAATTGTTTAATTTATTAAATAAATAATTTAAGTGATTATTTTAAAATGAATTGTTTAATTTATTATAACAATAATTCATAGTTTAAATAATTAAAAAAATAATTCAATGTTTAATATAATATATAAATAATTCAATAGTTTAAATTATAATGAATTGTTCAATTTATTTTACATATAATTCATTTGATTATTTTAAAACGAATTGTTTAATTTATGATAAAAATCATTCAATGTTTATTTGATTATAAAAATAATTCAAAGTTTAATTTATTATATAAATATTTAAATAGTTTAATTTATTATATAAATAATTCAATAGTTTAATTTATAATGAGTTGTTTCATTTATTATACAAATAATTCAATAGTTTAATTTATAATGAATTGTTTAATTTATTTTATAATTAATTCATGTGATTATTTTAAAATGAATTGTTTAATTTATTATCACAATAATTCAAAGTGTAAATTATTTTAAAAATAATTCAAAGTTTATTTTGTTATATAAATAATTCAATAGTTTAATTTAAAATGAATTGTTTCATTTATTACATAAATAATTCAATAGTTTAATTTTTAATGAATTGATTAATTTATTTTATAAAAAATTCAAGTGATTATTTTAAAATGAATTGTTTCATTTATTGTAAAAATAATTCAAAGTTTAATTTATTACATGAATAATGCAATAGTTTAATTTATAATGAATTGTTTACTTTATTTTAGAAATAATTCATGTGATTATTTTAAAATGAATTGTTTAATTTATTATAACAATAATTCATAGTTTAAGTTATTATAAAAATAATTCATAGTTTAATTAATTTTTAAAAAGTTCAAAGTATAATATGATATACAATAATTCAATAGTTTAATTCATAATTAATTGTTTAATTGATTGTATAAACAATTCAATCGTTTAATTCATAATCAATTGTTTATTTTATTTTATAAATAATTCATGTGATTATTTTAAAATGAATTGTTTAATTTATTATAAAAATAATTCAAAGTTTATTTTATTATAAAAATAATTCAAACTTTATTTTGTTATATAAATAATTCAATAGTTTAATTTTTAATGAATTGATTAATTTATTTCATAAAAAATTCAAGTGATTATTTTAAAATGAATTGTTTCATTTATTGTAAAAATAATTCAAAGTTTAAGTTATTACATGAATAATGCAATAGTTTAATTTATAATGAATTGTTTACTTTATTTTAGAAATAATTCATGTGATTATTTTAAAATGAATTGTTTAATTTATTATAACAATAATTCATAGTTTAAATAATTAAAAAAATAATTCAATGTTTAATATAATATATAAATAATTCAATAGTTTAATTTATAATGAATTGTTCAATTTATTTTATAAATAATTCAAGTGATTATTTTAAAACGAATTGTTTAATTTATTATAAAAATAATTCAAAGTTTAATTTATTACATGAATAATTCAATGGTTTAATTTATAATGAATTGTTCAATTTATTATAAAAATAATTCAAAGTTTAATTTATTATAAAAAAAGTTCATCGATTAATTCATTAAAAAAATATTTCAAAGTTTAATATGATATATAAATAATTCAATAGATTAATTTACAATTAATATTTTAATTTATTATATAAATAATTCAATAATTTAATTTATAATGAATTGTTTAATTTATTAAATAAATAATTTAAGTGTTTATTTTAAAATGAATTGTGTAATTTTTTATAAAAATAATTCATAGTTTAAATAATTAAAAAAATAATTCAATGTTTAATATAATACATAAATAATTCAATAGTTTAATTTATAATGAATTGTTCAATTTATTTTATAAATAGTTCAAGTGATTATTTTAAAACGAATTGTTTAATTTATTAGAAAAATAATTCAAAGTTTAATTTATTACATGAATAATTCAATAGTTCAATTTATAATGAATTGTTTAATTTATTATAAAATTAATTCAAAGTTTAATTTATTATAAAAAAAGTTCATCGTTTAATTTATTTAAAAAATATTTCAATGTTTAATATGATATATAAATAATTCAATGGATTAATTTACAATTAATAGATTAATTTATTATATATGATTCAATAGTTTAATTTATAATGAATTGTTTAATTTATTAAATGAATAATTTAAGTGATTATTTTAAAATGAATTGTTTAATTTATTATAACAATAATTCATAGTTTAAATAATTAAAAAAATAATTCAATGTTTAATATAATATATAAATAATTCAATAGTTTAATTTATAATGAATTGTTCAATTTATTTTATAAATAATTCAAGTGATTATTTTAAAACGAATTGTTTAATTTATTATAAAAATAATTCAAAGTTTAATTTATTACATGAATAATTCAATAGTTTAATTTATAATGAATTGTTTAATTTATTATAAAATTAATTCAAAGTTTAATTTATTATAAAAAAAGTTCATCGTTTAATTAATTCATAAAGTATTTCAATGTTTAATATGATATATAAATAATTCAATAGATTAATTTACAATTAATAGTTTAATTTATAATATAAATAATTCAATAGTTTAATTTATAATGAATTGTTTAATTTATTAAATAAATAATTTAAGAGATTATTTTAAAATGAATTGTTAAATTTGTTATAAAAATAATTCAAAGTTTAATTTATTATAACAATAATTCAGAGTTTAAATAATTAAAAAAATAATTCAATGTTTAATATAATATATAAATAATTCAATAGTTTAATTTATAATGAATTGTTCAATTTATTTTATAAATAATTCAAGTGATTATTTTAAAACGAATTGTTTAATTTATTATAAAAATAATTCAAAGTTTAATTTATTACATGAATAATTCAATGGTTTAATTCATAATGAATTGTTCAATTTATGATAAAAATAATTCAAAGTTTAATTTATTATAAAAAAAGTTCATCGATTAATTCATTAAAAAAATATTTCAAAGTTTAATATGATATATAAATAATTCAATAGATTAATTTACAATTAATAGTTTAATTTATTATATAAATAATTCAATAGTTTAATTTATAATGAATTGTTTAATTTATTAAATAAATAATTTAAGTGATTATTTTAAAATGAATTGTTTAATTTATTACAACAATAATTCATAGTTTAAATAATTAAAAAAATAATTCAATGTTTAATATAATATATAAATAATTCAATAGTTTAAATTATAATGAATTGTTCAATTTATTTTACATATAATTCATGTGATTATTTTAAAATGAATTGTTTAATTTATGATAAAAATCATTCAATGTTTATTTTATTATAAAAATAATTCAAGGTTTAATTTATTATATAAATAATTCAATAGTTTAATTTATAATGAGTTGTTTCATTTATTATACAAATAATTCAATAGTTTAATTTATAATGAATTGTTTAATTTATTTTATAATTAATTCATGTGATTATTTTAAAATGAATTGTTTAATTTATTATCACAATAATTCAAAGTGTAAATTATTTAAAAAATAATTCAAAGTTTAATACAATATATAAATAATTCAATAATTTAATTCATAATGAATTGTTCAATTTTTTTTATAAATAATTCAAGTGATTATTTTAAAACGAATTGTTTAATTTAGTATAAAAATAATTGAAATTTAAATTTATTATATAAATAATTCAACAGTTTAATTTATTATATAAATAATTCAATAGTTTAATTTATAATGAATTGTTTCATTTATTATATAAATAGTTCAATAGTTTAATTTTTAATGAATTGATTAATTTATTTGATAAATAATTCAAGTGATTATTTTAAAATGAATTGTTAAATTTATTACAAAAATAATTCAAGTGATTATTTTTAAATGAATTGTTTTATTTATTATAAATATAATTCAAAGTTTAATTTATTACATGAATAATTCAATAGTTTAATTTATAATGAATTGTTTAATTTATTTTATAAATAATTCATGTGATTATTTTAAAAAGAATTGTTTAATTTATTATAAAAATAATTCAATGTTTAATACAATATATAAATAATTCAATAATTTAATTCATAATGAATTGTTCAATTTTTTAAATAAATAATTCAAGTGATTATTTTAAAACGAATTGTTTAATTTATCACAAAATAATTCAACATTTTAATTTATTATATAAATAATTCAATAGTTTAATTGACAATGAATTGTTTCTTTTATTATATAAATAGTTCAATAGTTTAATTGATAATGAATTGTTTAATTTATTTTATAAATAATTCACGTGATTACTTTAAAATGAATTGTTTAATTTATTATCACAATCATTCATAGTGTAAATTATTAAAAATATAATTCAAAGTTTAATTTATTACATGAATAATTCAATAGTTTAATTTATAATGAATTGTTTAATTTATTTTATAAATAATTCATGTGATTATTTTAAAATGAATTGTTTAATTTATTATAAAAATAATTCAATGTTTATTTTATTATAAAAATAATTCAAAGTTTAATTTATTATATAAACATTTAAATAGTTTAATTTATTATATAAATAATTCAACAGTTTAATTTATTATATAAATAATTCAAAAGTTTAATTATAATGAATTGTTTAATGTACTTTATAAATAATTCAAGTGATTATTTTAAAATGAATTGTTTGATTTATCACAAAATAATTCAAAGTTTAATTTATTACATGAATAATTCAATGGTTTAATTCATAATGAATTGTTCAATTTATTATAAAAATAATTCAAAGTTTAATTTATTATAAAAAAAGTTCATCGATTAATTCATTAAAAAAATATTTCAAAGTTTAATATGATATATAAATAATTCAATAGATTAATTTACAATTAATAGTTTAATTTATTATATAAATAATTCAATAGTTTAATTTATAATGAATTGTTTAATTTATTAAATAAATAATTTAAGTGATTATTTTAAAATGAATTGTTTAATTTATTATAACAATAATTCATAGTTTAAATAATTAAAAAAATAATTCAATGTTTAATATAATATATAAATAATTCAATAGTTTAAATTATAATGAATTGTTCAATTTATTTTATAATTAATTCATGTGATTATTTTAAAATGAATTGTTTAATTTATTATCACAATAATTCAAAGTGTAAATTATTTTAAAAATAATTCAAAGTTTATTTTGTTATATAAATAATTCAATAGTTTAATTTAAAATGAATTGTTTCATTTATTACATAAATAATTCAATAGTTTAATTTTTAATGAATTGATTAATTTATTTTATAAAAAATTCAAGTGATTATTTTAAAATGAATTGTTTCTTTTATTGTAAAAATAATTCAAAGTTTAATTTATTACATGAATAATGCAATAGTTTAATTTATAATGAATTGTTTACTTTATTTTAGAAATAATTCATGTGATTATTTTAAAATGAATTGTTTAATTTATTATAACAATAATTCATAGTTTAAGTTATTATAAAAATAATTAATAGTTTAATTAATTTTTAAAAAGTTCAAAGTATAATATGATATACAATAATTCAATAGTTTAATTCATAATTAATTGTTTAATTGATTGTATAAACAATTCAATCGTTTAATTCATAATCAATTGTTTATTTTATTTTATAAATAATTCATGTGATTATTTTAAAATGAATTGTTTAATTTATTATAAAAATAATTCAAAGTTTATTTTATTATAAAAATAATTCAAAGTTTAAAATAATATATAAATAATGCAATAGTTTAATTTATAATGAATTGTTTTATTTATTTTATAAAAAATTCATGTGATTATTTTTAAATGAATTGTTTAATTTATTATAACAATAATTCATAGTTTAAATAATTTTAAAAATATATTAGAAAAATAATTCAAGTGATTATTTTAAAATGAATTGTTTTATTTATTATAAATATAATTCAAAGTTTAATTTATTACATGAATAATTCAATAGTTTAATTCATAATCAATTGTTTATTTTATTTTATAAATAATTCATGTGATTATTTTAAAATGAATTCTTTAATTTATTATAAAAATAATTCAAAGTTTATTTTATTATAAAAATAATTCAAACTTTATTTTGTTATATAAATAATTCAATAGTTTAATTTAAAATGAATTGTTTCTTTTATTATATAAATAGTTCAATAGTTTAATTTATAATGAATTGTTTAATTTATTTTATAAATAATTCACGTCATTACTTTAAAATGAATTGTTTAATTTATTATCACAATCATTCATAGTGTAAATTATTAAAAAAATAATTCAAAGTTTAATGTAATATATAAATAATTCAATAATTTAATTCATAATGAATTGTTCAATTTATTTTATAAATAATTCAAGTGATTATTTTAAAACGAATTGTTTAATTTAGTATAAAAATAATTGAAATTTAAAATTTTAATATAAATAATTCAACAGTTTAATTTATTATATGAATAATTCAATAGTTTAATTTTTAATGAATTGATTAATTTATTTGATAAATAATTCAAGTGATTATTTTAAAATGAATTGTTAAATTTATTACAAAAATAATTCAACTGATTATTTTAAAATGAATTGTTTTATTTATTATAAAAATAATTCAAAGTTTAATTTATTACATGAATAATTCAATAGTTTAATTTATAATGAATTGTTTAATTTATTTTATAAATAATTCATGTGATTATTTTAAAATGAATTGTTTAATTTATTATAAAAATAATTCAAAGTTTAATACAATATATAAATAATTCAATAATTTAATTCATAATGAATTGTTCAATTTTTTTTAATAAATAATTCAAGTGATTATTTTAAAACGAATTGTTTAATTTATCACAAAATAATTCAACAGTTTAATTTATTATATAAATAATTCAATAGTTTAATTGACAATGAATTGTTTCTTTTATTATATAAATAGTTCAATAGTTTAATTTATAATGAATTGTTTAATTTATTTTATAAATAATTCACGTGATTACTTTAAAATGAATTGTTTAATTTATTATCACAATCATTCATAGTGTAAATTATTAAAAAAATAATTCAAAGTTTAATATAATATATAAATAATTCAATAATTTAATTCATAATGAATTGTTCAATTTATTTTATAAATAATTCAAGTGATTATTTTAAAATGAATTGTTTAATTTATTATAAAAATAATTCAAAGTTTAATACAATATATAAATAATTCAATAATTTAATTCATAATGAATTGTTCAATTTTTTTAATAAATAATTCAAGTGATTATTTTAAAACGAATTGTTTAATTTATCACAAAATAATTCAACAGTTTAATTTATTATATAAATAATTCAATAGTTTAATTGACAATGAATTGTTTCATTTATTATATAAATAGTTCAATAGTTTAATTTTTAATGAATTGATTAATTTATTTTATAAATAATTCAAGTGATTATTTTAAAATGAATTGTTAAATTTATTACAAAAATAATTCAAGTGATTATTTTTAAATGAATTGTTTTATTTATTATAAATATAATTCAAAGTTTAATTTATTACATGAATAATTCAATAGTTTAATTTATAATGAATTGTTTAATTTATTTTATAAATAATTCATGTGATTATTTTAAAATGAATTGTTTAATTTATTATAAAAATAATTCAATGTTTAATACAATATATAAATAATTCAATAATTTAATTCATAATGAATTGTTCAATTTTTTTTAATAAATAATTCAAGTGATTATTTTAAAACGAATTGTTTAATTTATCACAAAATAATTCAACAGTTTAATTTATTATATAAATAATTCAATAGTTTAATTGACAATGAATTGTTTCTTTTATTATATAAATAGTTCAATAGTTTAATTTATAATGAATTGTTTAATTTATTTTATAAATAATTCACGTGATTACTTTAAAATGAATTGTTTAATTTATTATCACAATCATTCATAGTGTAAATTATTAAAAAAATAATTCAAAGTTTAATATAATATATAAATAATTCAATAATTTAATTCATAATGAATTGTTCAATTTATTTTATAAATAATTCAAGTGATTTTTTTAAAATGAATTGTTTAATTTATTATAAAAATAATTCAAAGTTTAATACAATATATAAATAATTCAATAATTTAATTCATAATGAATTGTTCAATTTTTTTTAATAAATAATTCAAGTGATTATTTTAAAACGAATTGTTTAATTTATCACAAAATAATTCAACAGTTTAATTTATTATATAAATAATTCAATAGTTTAATTGACAATGAATTGTTTCTTTTATTATATAAATAGTTCAATAGTTTAATTTATAATGAATTGTTTAATTTATTTTATAAATAATTCACGTGATTACTTTAAAATGAATTGTTTAATTTATTATCACAATCATTCATAGTGTAAATTATTAAAAAAATAATTCAAAGTTTAATATAATATATAAATAATTCAATAATTTAATTCATAATGAATTGTTCAATTTATTTTATAAATAATTCAAGTGATTATTTTAAAACGAATTGTTTAATTTAGTATAAAAATAATTGAAATTTAAATTTTTTATGTAAATAATTCAACAGTTTAATTTATTATATGAATAATTCAAGAGTTTAATTTATAATGAATTATTTCATTTATTATATAAATAATTCAATAGTTTAATTTTTAATGAATTGATTAATTTATTTGATAAATAATTCAAGTGATTATTTTAAAATGAATTGTTAAATTTATTACAAAAATAATTCAAAGTTTATTTTATTATAAAAATAATTCAAACTTTATTTTGTTATATAAATAATTCAATAGTTTAATTTAAAATGAATTGTTTCTTTTATTATATAAATAGTTCAATAGTTTAATTTATAATGAATTGTTTAATTTATTTTATAAATAATTCACGTCATTACTTTAAAATGAATTGTTTAATTTATTATCACAATCATTCATAGTGTAAATTATTAAAAAAATAATTCAAAGTTTAATGTAATATATAAATAATTCAATAATTTAATTCATAATGAATTGTTCAATTTATTTTATAAATAATTCAAGTGATTATTTTAAAACGAATTGTTTAATTTAGTATAAAAATAATTGAAATTTAAAATTTTAATATAAATAATTCAACAGTTTAATTTATTATATGAATAATTCAATAGTTTAATTTTTAATGAATTGATTAATTTATTTGATAAATAATTCAAGTGATTATTTTAAAATGAATTGTTAAATTTATTACAAAAATAATTCAACTGATTATTTTAAAATGAATTGTTTTATTTATTATAAAAATAATTCAAAGTTTAATTTATTACATGAATAATTCAATAGTTTAATTTATAATGAATTGTTTAATTTATTTTATAAATAATTCATGTGATTATTTTAAAATGAATTGTTTAATTTATTATAAAAATAATTCAAAGTTTAATACAATATATAAATAATTCAATAATTTAATTCATAATGAATTGTTCAATTTTTTTTAATAAATAATTCAAGTGATTATTTTAAAACGAATTGTTTAATTTATCACAAAATAATTCAACAGTTTAATTTATTATATAAATAATTCAATAGTTTAATTGACAATGAATTGTTTCTTTTATTATATAAATAGTTCAATAGTTTAATTTATAATGAATTGTTTAATTTATTTTATAAATAATTCACGTGATTACTTTAAAATGAATTGTTTAATTTATTATCACAATCATTCATAGTGTAAATTATTAAAAAAATAATTCAAAGTTTAATATAATATATAAATAATTCAATAATTTAATTCATAATGAATTGTTCAATTTATTTTATAAATAATTCAAGTGATTATTTTAAAACGAATTGTTTAATTTAGTATAAAAATAATTGAAATTTAAATTTTTTATGTAAATAATTCAACAGTTTAATTTATTATATGAATAATTCAAGAGTTTAATTTATAATGAATTATTTCATTTATTATATAAATAATTCAATAGTTTAATTTTTAATGAATTGATTAATTTATTTGATAAATAATTCAAGTGATTATTTTAAAATGAATTGTTAAATTTATTACAAAAATAATTCAAGTGATTATTTTAAAATGAATTGTTTTATTTATTATAAAAATAATTCAAAGTTTAATTTATTACATGAATAATTCAAGAGTTTAATTTATAATGAATTGTTTAATTTATTTTATAAATAATTCATGTGATTATTTTAAAATGAATTGTTTAATTTATTATAAAAATAATTCAAAGTTTAATACAATATATAAATAATTCAATAATTTAATTCATAATGAATTGTTCAATTTATTATTAAAATAATTCAAAGTTTAATTTATTATAAAAAAAGTTCATCGATTAATTCATTAAAAAAATATTTCAAAGTTTAATATGATATATAAATAATTCAATAGATTAATTTACAATTAATAGTTTAATTTATTATATAAATAATTCAATAGTTTAATTTATAATGAATTGTTTAATTTATTAAATAAATAATTTAAGTGATTATTTTAAAATGAATTGTTTAATTTATTATAACAATAATTCATAGTTTAAATAATTAAAAAAATAATTCAATGTTTAATATAATATATAAATAATTCAATAGTTTAAATTATAATGAATTGTTCAATTTATTTTACATATAATTCATGTGATTATTTTAAAATGAATTGTTTAATTTATGATAAAAATCATTCAATGTTTATTTTATTATAAAAATAATTCAAGGTTTAATTTATTATATAAATAATTCAATAGTTTAATTTATAATGAGTTGTTTCATTTATTATACAAATAATTCAATAGTTTAATTTATAATGAATTGTTTAATTTATTTTATAATTAATTCATGTGATTATTTTTAAATGAATTGTTTAATTTATTATCACAATAATTCAAAGTGTAAATTATTTAAAAAATAATTCAAAGTTTAATACAATATATAAATAATTCAATAATTTAATTCATAATGAATTGTTCAATTTTTTTTATAAATAATTCAAGTGATTATTTTAAAACGAATTGTTTAATTTAGTATAAAAATAATTGAAATTTAAATTTATTATATAAATAATTCAACAGTTTAATTTATTATATAAATAATTCAATAGTTTAATTTATAATGAATTGTTTCATTTATTATATAAATAGTTCAATAGTTTAATTTTTAATGAATTGATTAATTTATTTTATAAATAATTCAAGTGATTATTTTAAAATGAATTGTTAAATTTATTACAAAAATAATTCAAGTGATTATTTTTAAATGAATTGTTTTATTTATTATAAATATAATTCAAAGTTTAATTTATTACATGAATAATTCAATAGTTTAATTTATAATGAATTGTTTAATTTATTTTATAAATAATTCATGTGATTATTTTAAAATGAATTGTTTAATTTATTATAAAAATAATTCAATGTTTAATACAATATATAAATAATTCAATAATTTAATTCATAATGAATTGTTCAATTTTTTTAATAAATAATTCAAGTGATTATTTTAAAACGAATTGTTTAATTTATCACAAAATAATTCAACAGTTTAATTTATTATATAAATAATTCAATAGTTTAATTGACAATGAATTGTTTCTTTTATTATATAAATAGTTCAATAGTTTAATTGATAATGAATTGTTTAATTTATTTTATAAATAATTCACGTGATTACTTTAAAATGAATTGTTTAATTTATTATCACAATCATTCATAGTGTAAATTATTAAAAATATAATTCAAAGTTTAATTTATTACATGAATAATTCAATAGTTTAATTTATAATGAATTGTTTAATTTATTTTATAAATAATTCATGTGATTATTTTAAAATGAATTGTTTAATTTATTATAAAAATAATTCAATGTTTATTTTATTATAAAAATAATTCAAAGTTTAATTTATTATATAAACATTTAAATAGTTTAATTTATTATATAAATAATTCAACAGTTTAATTTATTATATAAATAATTCAAAAGTTTAATTATAATGAATTGTTTAATGTACTTTATAAATAATTCAAGTGATTATTTTAAAATGAATTGTTTGATTTATCACAAAATAATTCAAAGTTTAATTTATTACATGAATAATTCAATGGTTTAATTCATAATGAATTGTTCAATTTATTATAAAAATAATTCAAAGTTTAATTTATTATAAAAAAAGTTCATCGATTAATTCATTAAAAAAATATTTCAAAGTTTAATATGATATATAAATAATTCAATAGATTAATTTACAATTAATAGTTTAATTTATTATATAAATAATTCAATAGTTTAATTTATAATGAATTGTTTAATTTATTAAATAAATAATTTAAGTGATTATTTTAAAATGAATTGTTTAATTTATTATAACAATAATTCATAGTTTAAATAATTAAAAAAATAATTCAATGTTTAATATAATATATAAATAATTCAATAGTTTAAATTATAATGAATTGTTCAATTTATTTTACATATAATTCATGTGATTATTTTAAAATGAATTGTTTAATTTATGATAAAAATCATTCAATGTTTATTTGATTATAAAAATAATTCAAAGTTTAATTTATTATATAAATATTTAAATAGTTTAATTTATTATATAAATAATTCAATAGTTTAATTTATAATGAGTTGTTTCATTTATTATACAAATAATTCAATAGTTTAATTTATAATGAATTGTTTAATTTATTTTATAATTAATTCATGTGATTATTTTAAAATGAATTGTTTAATTTATTATCACAATAATTCAAAGTGTAAATTATTTTAAAAATAATTCAAAGTTTATTTTGTTATATAAATAATTCAATAGTTTAATTTAAAATGAATTGTTTCATTTATTACATAAATAATTCAATAGTTTAATTTTTAATGAATTGATTAATTTATTTTATAAAAAATTCAAGTGATTATTTTAAAATGAATTGTTTCATTTATTGTAAAAATAATTCAAAGTTTAATTTATTACATGAATAATGCAATAGTTTAATTTATAATGAATTGTTTACTTTATTTTAGAAATAATTCATGTGATTATTTTAAAATGAATTGTTTAATTTATTATAACAATAATTCATAGTTTAAGTTATTATAAAAATAATTCATAGTTTAATTAATTTTTAAAAAGTTCAAAGTATAATATGATATACAATAATTCAATAGTTTAATTCATAATTAATTGTTTAATTGATTGTATAAACAATTCAATCGTTTAATTCATAATCAATTGTTTATTTTATTTTATAAATAATTCATGTGATTATTTTAAAATGAATTGTTTAATTTATTATAAAAATAATTCAAAGTTTATTTTATTATAAAAATAATTCAAACTTTATTTTGTTATATAAATAATTCAATAGTTTAATTTAAAATGAATTGTTTCATTTATTACATAAATAATTCAATAGTTTAATTTTTAATGAATTGATTAATTTATTTTATAAAAAATTCAAGTGATTATTTTAAAATGAATTGTTTCATTTATTGTAAAAATAATTCAAAGTTTAAGTTATTACATGAATAATGCAATAGTTTAATTTATAATGAATTGTTTACTTTATTTTAGAAATAATTCATGTGATTATTTTAAAATGAATTGTTTAATTTATTATAACAATAATTCATAGTTTAAATAATTAAAAAAATAATTCAATGTTTAATATAATATATAAATAATTCAATAGTTTAATTTATAATGAATTGTTCAATTTATTTTATAAATAATTCAAGTGATTATTTTAAAACGAATTGTTTAATTTATTATAAAAATAATTCAAAGTTTAATTTATTACATGAATAATTCAATGGTTTAATTTATAATGAATTGTTCAATTTATTATAAAAATAATTCAAAGTTTAATTTATTATAAAAAAAGTTCATCGATTAATTCATTAAAAAAATATTTCAAAGTTTAATATGATATATAAATAATTCAATAGATTAATTTACAATTAATATTTTAATTTATTATATAAATAATTCAATAATTTAATTTATAATGAATTGTTTAATTTATTAAATAAATAATTTAAGTGATTATTTTAAAATGAATTGTTTAATTTTTTATAAAAATAATTCATAGTTTAAATAATTAAAAAAAAAATTCAATGTTTAATATAATACATAAATAATTCAATAGTTTAATTTATAATGAATTGTGCAATTTATTTTATAAATAGTTCAAGTGATTATTTTAAAACGAATTGTTTAATTTATTAGAAAAATAATTCAAAGTTTAATTTATTACATGAATAATTCAATAGTTCAATTTATAATGAATTGTTTAATTTATTATAAAATTAATTCAAAGTTTAATTTATTATAAAAAAAGTTCATCGTTTAATTAATTAAAAAAATATTTCAATGTTTAATATGATATATAAATAATTCAATGGATTAATTTACAATTAATAGATTAATTTATTATATATATGATTCAATAGTTTAATTTATAATGAATTGTTTAATTTATTAAATGAATAATTTAAGTGATTATTTTAAAATGAATTGTTTAATTTATTATAACAATAATTCATAGTTTAAATAATTAAAAAATAATTCAATGTTTAATATAATATATAAATAATTCAATAGTTTAATTTATAATGAATTGTTCAATTTATTTTATAAATAATTCAAGTGATTATTTTAAAACGAATTGTTTAATTTATTATAAAAATAATTCAAAGTTTAATTTATTACATGAATAATTCAATAGTTTAATTTATAATGAATTGCTAATTTATTATAAAATTAATTCAAAGTTTAATTTATTATAAAAAAAGTTCATCGTTTAATTAATTCAAAAAGTATTTCAATGTTTAATATGATATATAAATAATTCAATAGATTAATTTACAATTAATAGTTTAATTTATTATATAAATAATTCAATAGTTTAATTTATAATGAATTGTTTAATTTATTAAATAAATAATTTAAGAGATTATTTTAAAATGAATTGTTAAATTTGTTATAAAAATAATTCAAAGTTTAATTTATTATAACAATAATTCAGAGTTTAAATAATTAAAAAAATAATTCAATGTTTAATATAATATATAAATAATTCAATAGTTTAATTTATAATGAATTGTTCAATTTATTTTATAAATAATTCAAGTGATTATTTTAAAACGAATTGTTTAATTTATTATAAAAATAATTCAAAGTTTAATTTATTACATGAATAATTCAATGGTTTAATTCATAATGAATTGTTCAATTTATTATAAAAATAATTCAATGTTTAATTTATTATAAAAAAAGTTCATCGATTAATTCATTAAAAAAATATTTCAAAGTTTAATATGATATATAAATAATTCAATAGATTAATTTAAAATTAATAGTTTAATTTATTATATAAATAATTCAATAGTTTAATTTATAATGAATTGTTTAATTTATTAAATAAATAATTTAAGTGATTATTTTAAAATGAATTGTTTAATTTATTATAACAATAATTCATAGTTTAAATAATTAAAAAAATAATTCAATGTTTAATATAATATATAAATAATTCAATAGTTTAAATTATAATGAATTGTTCAATTTATTTTACATATAATTCATGTGATTATTTTAAAATGAATTGTTTAATTGATGATAAAAATCATTCAATGTTTATTTTATTATAAAAATAATTCAAGGTTTAATTTATTATATAAATAATTCAATAGTTTAATTTATAATGAGTTGTTTCATTTATTATACAAATAATTCAATAGTTTAATTTATAATGAATTGTTTATTTTATTTTATAATTAATTCATGTGATTATTTTAAAATGAATTGTTTAATTTATTATCACAATAATTCAAAGTGTAAATTATTTAAAAAATAATTCAAAGTTTAATACAATATATAAATAATTCAATAATTTAATTCATAATGAATTGTTCAATTTTTTTTATAAATAATTCAAGTGATTATTTTAAAACGAATTGTTTAATTTAGTATAAAAATAATTGAAATTTAAATTTATTATATAAATAATTCAACAGTTTAATTTATTATATAAATAATTCAATAGTTTAATTTATAATGAGTTGTTTCATTTATTATACAAATAATTCAATAGTTTAATTTATAATGAATTGTTTAATTTATTTTATAATTAATTCATGTGATTATTTTAAAATGAATTGTTTAATTTATTATCACAATAATTCAAAGTGTAAATTATTTAAAAAATAATTCAAAGTTTAATACAATATATAAATAATTCAATAATTTAATTCATAATGAATTGTTCAATTTTTTTTATAAATAATTCAAGTGATTATTTTAAAACGAATTGTTTAATTTAGTATAAAAATAATTGAAATTTAAATTTATTATATAAATAATTCAACAGTTTAATTTATTATATAAATAATTCAATAGTTTAATTTATAATGAATTGTTTCATTTATTATATAAATAGTTCAATAGTTTAATTTTTAATGAATTGATTAATTTATTTTATAAATAATTCAAGTGATTATTTTAAAATGAATTGTTAAATTTATTACAAAAATAATTCAAGTGATTATTTTAAAATGAATTGTTTTATTTATTATAAATATAATTCAAAGTTTAATTGATTACATGAATAATTCAATAGTTTAATTTATAATGAATTGTTTAATTTATTTTATAAATAATTCATGTGATTATTTTAAAATGAATTGTTTAATTTATTATAAAAATAATTCAATGTTTATTTTATTATAAAAATAATTCAAAGTTTAATTTATTATATAAACATTTAAATAGTTTAATTTATTATATAAATAATTCAACAGTTTAATTTATTATATAAATAATTCAAAAGTTTAATTATAATGAATTGTTTAATGTACTTTATAAATAATTCAAGTGATTATTTTAAAATGAATTGTTTGATTTTTCACAAAATAATTCAAAGTTTAATGTATTATATAAATAATGCAATAGTTTAATTTATAATGAATTGTTTTATTTATTTTATAAAAAATTCATGTGATTATTTTTAAATGAATTGTTTAATTTATTATAACAATAATTCATAGTTTAAATAATTTTAAAAATATATTACAAAAATAATTCAAGTGATTATTTTAAAATGAATTGTTTTATTTATTATAAATATAATTCAAAGTTTAATTTATTACATGAATAATTCAATAGTTTAATTCATAATCAATTGTTTATTTTATTTTATAAATAATTCATGTGATTATTTTAAAATGAATTGTTTAATTTATTATAAAAATAATTCAAAGTTTATTTTATTATAAAAATAATTCAAACTTTATTTTGTTATATAAATAATTCAATAGTTTAATTTAAAATGAATTGTTTCTTTTATTATATAAATAGTTCAATAGTTTAATTTATAATGAATTGT
Organism: Heptranchias perlo; assembly: GCF_035084215.1. NCBI lineage: Eukaryota > Metazoa > Chordata > Chondrichthyes > Hexanchiformes > Hexanchidae > Heptranchias > Heptranchias perlo. Next base: position 83,643 of record NW_027138969.1, on the reverse strand, counting down.
TTAATTAATTTTATAAATAATTCATGTGATTATTTTAAAATGAATTGTTTAATTTATGATAAAAATAATTCAATGTTTATTTTATTATATGAATAATTCAATAGTTTAATTTTTAATGAATTGATTAATTTATTTGATAAATAATTCAAGTGATTATTTTAAAATGAATTGTTAAATTTATTACAAAAATAGTTCAACTGATTATTTTAAAATGAATTGTTTTATTTATTATAAAAATAATTCAAAGTTTAATTTATTACATGAATAATTCAATAGTTTAATTTATAATGAATTGTTTAATTTATTTTATAAATAATTCATGTGATTATTTTAAAATGAATTGTTTAATTTATTATAAAAATAATTCAAAGTTTAATACAATATATAAATAATTCAATAATTTAATTCATAATGAATTGTTCAATTTTTTTAAATAAATAATTCAAGTGATTATTTTAAAACGAATTGTTTAATTTATCACAAAATAATTCAACAGTTTAATTTATTATATAAATAATTCAATAGTTTAATTGACAATGAATTGTTTCTTTTATTATATAAATAGTTCAATAGTTTAATTGATAATGAATTGTTTAATTTATTTTATAAATAATTCACGTGATTACTTTAAAATGAATTGTTTAATTTATTATCACAATCATTCATAGTGTAAATTATTAAAAAAATAATTCAAAGTTTAATATAATATATAAATAATTCAATAATTTAATTCATAATGAATTGTTCAATTTATTTTATAAATAATTCAAGTGATTATTTTAAAACGAATTGTTTAATTTAGTATAAAAATAATTGAAATTTAAATTTTTTATGTAAATAATTCAACAGTTTAATTTATTATATGAATAATTCAAGAGTTTAATTTATAATGAATTATTTCATTTATTATATAAATAATTCAATAGTTTAATTTTTAATGAATTGATTAATTTATTTGATAAATAATTCAAGTGATTATTTTAAAATGAATTGTTAAATTTATTACAAAAATAATTCAACTGATTATTTTAAAATGAATTGTTTTATTTATTATAAAAATAATTCAAAGTTTAATTTATTACATGAATAATTCAATAGTTTAATTTATAATGAATTGTTTAATTTATTTTATAAATAATTCATGTGATTATTTTAAAATGAATTGTTTAATTTATTATAAAAATAATTCAATGTTTAATACAATATATAAATAATTCAATAATTTAATTCATAATGAATTGTTCAATTTTTTTAATAAATAATTCAAGTGATTATTTTAAAACGAATTGTTTAATTTATCACAAAATAATTCAACAGTTTAATTTCTTATATAAATAATTCAATAGTTTAATTGACAATGAATTGTTTCTTTTATTATATAAATAGTTCAATAGTTTAATTTATAATGAATTGTTTAATTTATTTTATAAATAATTCACGTGATTACTTTAAAATGAATTGTTTAATTTATTATCACAATCATTCATAGTGTAAATTATTAAAAAAATAATTCAAAGTTTAATATAATATATAAATAATTCAATAATTTAATTCATAATGAATTGTTCAATTTATTTTATAAATAATTCAAGTGATTATTTTAAAACGAATTGTTTAATTTAGTATAAAAATAATTGAAATTTAAATTTTTTATGTAAATAATTCAACAGTTTAATTTATTATATGAATAATTCAAGAGTTTAATTTATAATGAATTATTTCATTTATTATATAAATAATTCAATAGTTTAATTTTTAATGAATTGATTAATTTATTTGATAAATAATTCAAGAGATTATTTTAAAATGAATTGTTAAATTTATTACAAAAATAATTCAAGTGATTATTTTAAAATGAATTGTTTTATTTATTATAAAAATAATTCAAAGTTTAATTTATTACATGAATAATTCAATAGTTTAATTTATAATGAATTGTTTAATTTATTTTATAAATAATTCATGTGATTATTTTAAAATGAATTGTTTAATTTATTATAAAAATAATTCAATGTTTATTTTATTATAAAAATAATTCAAAGTTTAATTTATTATATAAACATTTAAATAGTTTAATTTATTATATAAATAATTCAAAAGTTTAATTATAATGAATTGTTTAATGTACTTTATAAATAATTCAAGTGATTATTTTAAAATGAATTGTTTGATTTATCACAAAATAATTCAAAGCTTAATGTATTATATAAATAATGCAATAGTTTAATTTATAATGAATTGTTTTATTTATTTTATAAAAAATTCATGTGATTATTTTAAAATGAATTGTTAAATTTATTACAAAATTAATTCAACTGATTATTTTAAAATGAATTGTTTCATTTATTATAAAAATAATTCAAAGTTTAATTTATTACATGAATAATTCAATAGTTTAATTTATAATGAATTGTTTAATTTATTGTACAAATAATTCAATAGTTTAATTTTTAATGAATTGTTTAATTTATTTTATAAATAATTCAAAGTTTAATTTATAAAATAAATAATTAAATAGTTTAAATTATTATACAAATAATTCAATAGTTTAATTCATAATGAATTGTTTAATTTATTATATAAATCATTCAAGTGATTATTTTAAAATGAATTGTTTAAATTATTATAAAAATAATTCAAAGCTTAATTTTTTAAAAAAATAATTCAACAGTTCAATTTATTATCAACATAATTCAGTATTTTAATTTATAATGAATTGTTTAATTTATTGTACAAATAATTCAATAGTTTAATTTATAATGAATTGTTTAATTAATTTTATAAATAATTCATGTGATTATTTTAAAATGAATTGTTTAATTTATGATAAAAATAATTCAATGTTTATTTTATTATAAAAATAATTCAAAGTTTAATTGATTACATGAATAATTCAATAGTTTAATTTATAATGAATTATTTAATTTATTTTATAAATAATTCACGTCATTACTTTAAAATGAATTGTTTAATTTATTATCACAATCATTCATAGTGTAAATTATTAAAAAAATAATTCAAAGTTTAATATAATATATAAATAATTCAATAATTTAATTCATAATGAATTGTTCAATTTATTTTATAAATAATTCAAGTGATTATTTTAAAAACGAATTGTTTAATTTAGTATAAAAATAATTGAAATTTAAATTTTTTATGTAAATAATTCAACAGTTTAATTTATTATATGAATAATTCAAGAGTTTAATTTATAATGAATTATTTCATTTATTATATAAATAATTCAATAGTTTAATTTTTAATGAATTGATTAATTTATTTGATAAATAATTCAAGTGATTATTTTAAAATGAATTGTTAAATTTATTACAAAAATAGTTCAACTGATTATTTTAAAATGAATTGTTTTATTTATTATTAAAATAATTCAAAGTTTAATTTATTACATGAATAATTCAATAGTTTAATTTATAATGAATTGTTTAATTTATTTTATAAATAATTCATGTGATTATTTTAAAATGAATTGTTTAATTTATTATAAAAATAATTCAATGTTTAATACAATATATAAATAATTCAATAATTTAATTCATAATGAATTGTTCAATTTTTTTAATAAATAATTCAAGTGATTATTTTAAAACGAATTGTTTAATTTATCACAAAATAATTCAACAGTTTAATTTATTATATAAATAATTCAATAGTTTAATTGACAATGAATTGTTTCTTTTATTATATAAATAGTTCAATAGTTTAATTGATAATGAATTGTTTAATTTATTTTATAAATAATTCACGTGATTACTTTAAAATGAATTGTTTAATTTATTATCACAATCATTCATAGTGTAAATTATTAAAAAAATAATTCAAAGTTTAAAATAATATATAAATAATTCAATAATTTAATTCATAATGAATTGTTCAATTTTTTTAATAAATAATTCAAGTGATTATATTAAAACGAATTGTTTAATTTAGTATAAAAATAATTGAAATTTAAATTTATTATATAAATAATTCAACAGTTTAATTTATTATATAAATAATTCAATAGTTTAATTTATAATGAATTGTTTCATTTATTATATAAATAGTTCAATAGTTTAATTTTTAATGAATTGATTAATTTATTTTATAAATAATTCAAGTGATTATTTTAAAATGAATTGTTAAATTTATTACAAAAATAATTCAAGTGATTATTTTAAAATGAATTGTTTTATTGATTATAAATATAATTCAAAGTTTAATTTATTACATGAATAATTCAATAGTTTAATTTATAATGAATTGTTTAATTTATTTTATAAATAATTCATGTGATTATTTTAAAATGAATTGTTTAATTTATTATAAAAATAATTCAATGTTTATTTTATTATAAAAATAATTCAAAGTTTAATTTATTATATAAACATTTAAATAGTTTAATTTATTATATAAATAATTCAACAGTTTAATTTATTATATAAATAATTCAAAAGTTTAATTATAATGAATTGTTTAATGTACTTTATAAATAATTCAAGTGATTATTTTAAAATGAATTGTTTGATTGATCACAAAATAATTCAAAGCTTAATGTATCATATAAATAATGCAATAGTTTAATTTATAATGAATTGTTTTATTTATTTTATAAAAAAATCATGTGATTATTTTAAAATGAATTGTTTTATTTATTATAAATATAATTCAAAGTTTAATTTATTACATGAATAATTCAATAGTTTAATTCATAATCAATTGTTTATTTTATTTTATAAATAATTCATGTGATTATTTTAAAATGAATTGTTTAATTTATTATAAAAATAATTCAAAGTTTATTTTATTATAAAAATAATTCAAACTTTATTTTGTTATATAAATAATTCAATAGTTTAATTTAAAATGAATTGTTTCTTTTATTATATAAATAGTTCAATAGTTTAATTTATAATGAATTGTTTAATTTATTTTATAAATAATTCACGTCATTACTTTAAAATGAATTGTTTAATTTATTATCACAATCATTCATAGTGTAAATTATTAAAAAAATAATTCAAAGTTTAATAAAATATATATATAATTCAATAATTTAATTCATAATGAATTGTTCAATTTATTTTATAAATAATTCAAGTGATTATTTTAAAACGAATTATTTAATTTAGTATAAAAATAATTGAAATTTAAATTTTTAATATAAATAATTCAACATTTTAATTTATTATATGAATAATTCAATAGTTTAATTTTTAATGAATTGATTAATTTATTTGATAAATAATTCAAGTGATTATTTTAAAATGAATTGTTAAATTTATTACAAAAATAGTTCAACTGATTATTTTAAAATGAATTGTTTTATTTATTATTAAAATAATTCAAAGTTTAATTTATTACATGAATAATTCAATAGTTTAATTTATAATGAATTGTTTAATTTATTTTATAAATAATTCATGTGATTATTTTAAAATGAATTGTTTAATTTATTATAAAAATAATTCAATGTTTAATACAATATATAAATAATTCAATAATTTAATTCATAATGAATTGTTCAATTTTTTTAATAAATAATTCAAGTGATTATTTTAAAACGAATTGTTTAATTTATCACAAAATAATTCAACAGTTTAATTTATTATATAAATAATTCAATAGTTTAATTGACAATGAATTGTTTCTTTTATTATATAAATAGTTCAATAGTTTAATTGATAATGAATTGTTTAATTTATTTTATAAATAATTCACGTGATTACTTTAAAATGAATTGTTTAATTTATTATCACAATCATTCATAGTGTAAATTATTAAAAAAATAATTCAAAGTTTAAAATAATATATAAATAATTCAATAATTTAATTCATAATGAATTGTTCAATTTTTTTTATAAATAATTCAAGTGATTATATTAAAACGAATTGTTTAATTTAGTATAAAAATAATTGAAATTTAAATTTATTATATAAATAATTCAACAGTTTAATTTATTATATAAATAATTCAATAGTTTAATTTATAATGACTTGTTTCATTTATTATATAAATAGTTCAATAGTTTAATTTTTAATGAATTGATTAATTTATTTTATAAATAATTCAAGTGATTATTTTAAAATGAATTGTTAAATTTATTACAAAAATAATTCAAGTGATTATTTTAAAATGAATTGTTTTATTTATTATAAATATAATTCAAAGTTTAATTTATTACATGAATAATTCAATAGTTTAATTTATAATGAATTGTTTAATTTATTTTATAAATAATTCATGTGATTATTTTAAAATGAATTGTTTAATTTATTATAAAAATAATTCAATGTTTATTTTATTATAAAAATAATTCAAAGTTTAATTTATTATATAAACATTTAAATAGTTTAATTTATTATATAAATAATTCAACAGTTTAATTTATTATATAAATAATTCAAAAGTTTAATTATAATGAATTGTTTAATGTACTTTATAAATAATTCAAGTGATTATTTTAAAATGAATTGTTTGATTTATCACAAAATAATTCAAAGCTTAATGTATTATATAAATAATGCAATAGTTTAATTTATAATGAATTGTTTTATTTATTTTATAAAAAATTCATGTGATTATTTTAAAATGAATTGTTAAATTTATTACAAAATTAATTCAACTGATTATTTTAAAATGAATTGTTTCATTTATTATAAAAATAATTCAAAGTTTAATTTATTACATGAATAATTCAATAGTTTAATTTATAATGAATTGTTTAATTTATTGTACAAATAATTCAATAGTTTAATTTTTAATGAATTGTTTAATTTATTTTATAAATAATTCAAAGTTTAATTTATAAAATAAATAATTAAATAGTTTAAATTATTATACAAATAATTCAATAGTTTAATTCATAATGAATTGTTTAATTTATTATATAAATCATTCAAGTGATTATTTTAAAATGAATTGTTTAAATTATTATAAAAATAATTCAAAGCTTAATTTTTAAAAAAAATAATTCAACAGTTCAATTTATTATCAACATAATTCAGTATTTTAATTGATAATGAATTGTTTAATTTATTGTACAAATAATTCAATAGTTTAATTTATAATGAATTGTTTAATCAATTTTATAAATAATTCATGTGATTATTTTAAAATGAATTGTTTAATTTATGATAAAAATAATTCAATGTTTATTTTATTATAAAAATAATTCAAAGTTTAATTTATTACATGAATAATTCAATAGTTTAATTTATAATGAATTATTTAATTTATTTTATAAATAATTCAGGTCATTTCTTTAAAATGAATTGTTTAATTTATTATCACAATCATTCATAGTGTAAATTATTAAAAAAATAATTCAAAGTTTAATATAATATATAAATAATTCAATAATTTAATTCATAATGAATTGTTCAATTTATTTTATAAATAATTCAAGTGATTATTTTAAAACGAATTGTTTAATTTAGTATAAAAATAATTGAAATTTAAATTTTTAATATAAATAATTCAACAGTTTAATTTATTATATGAATAATTCAATAGTTTAATTTTTAATGAATTGATTAATTTATTTGATAAATAATTCAAGTGATTATTTTAAAATGAATTGTTAAATTTATTACAAAAATAATTCAACTGATTATTTTAAAATGAATTGTTTTATTTATTATAAAAATAATTCAAAGTTTAATTTATTACATGAATAATTCAATAGTTTAATTTATAATGAATTGTTTAATTTATTTTATAAATAATTCATGTGATTATTTTAAAATGAATTGTTTAATTTATTATACAAATAATTCAAAGTTTAATACAATATATAAATAATTCAATAATTTAATTCATAATGAATTGTTCAATTTTTTTTAATAAATAATTCAAGTGATTATTTTAAAACGAATTGTTTAATTTATCACAAAATAATTCAACAGTTTAATTTATTATATAAATAATTCAATAGTTTAATTGACAATGAATTGTTTCTTTTATTATATAAATAGTTCAATAGTTTAATTTATAATGAATTGTTTAATTTATTTTATAAATAATTCACGTGATTACTTTAAAATGAATTGTTTAATTTATTATCACAATCATTCATAGTGTAAATTATTAAAAAAATAATTCAAAGTTTAATATAATATATAAATAATTCAATAATTTAATTCATAATGAATTGTTCAATTTATTTTATAAATAATTCAAGTGATTATTTTAAAACGAATTGTTTAATTTAGTATAAAAATAATTGAAATTTAAATTTTTTATGTAAATAATTCAACAGTTTAATTTATTATATGAATAATTCAAGAGTTTAATTTATAATGAATTATTTCATTTATTATATAAATAATTCAATAGTTTAATTTTTAATGAATTGATTAATTTATTTGATAAATAATTCAAGTGATTATTTTAAAATGAATTGTTAAATTTATTACAAAAATAATTCAAGTGATTATTTTAAAATGAATTGTTTTATTTATTATAAAAATAATTCAAAGTTTAATTTATTACATGAATAATTCAATAGTTTAATTTAAAATGAATTGTTTAATTTATTTTATAAATAATTCATGTGATTATTTTAAAATGAATTGTTTAATTTATTATAAAAATAATTCAATGTTTAATACAATATATAAATAATTCAATAATTTAATTCATAATGAATTGTTCAATTTTTTTAATAAATAATTCAAGTGATTATTTTAAAACGAATTGTTTAATTTATCACAAAATAATTCAACAGTTTAATTTATTATATAAATAATTCAATAGTTTAATTGACAATGAATTGTTTCTTTTATTATATAAATAGTTCAATAGTTTAATTGATAATGAATTGTTTAATTTATTATCACAATCATTCATAGTGTAAATTATTAAAAAAATAATTCAAAGTTTAAAATAATATATAAATAATTCAATAATTTAATTCATAATGAATTGTTCAATTTTTTTTATAAATAATTCAAGTGATTATATTAAAACGAATTGTTTAATTTAGTATAAAAATAATTGAAATTTAAATTTATTATATAAATAATTCAACAGTTTAATTTATTATATAAATAATTCAATAGTTTAATTTATAATGAATTGTTTCATTTATTATATAAATAGTTCAATAGTTTAATTTTTAATGAATTGATTAATTGATTTTATAAATAATTCAAGTGCTTATTTTAAAATGAATTGTTAAATTTATTACAAAAATAATTCAAGTGATTATTTTAAAATGAATTGTTTAATTTATTATAAAAATAATTCAATGTTTATTTTATTATAAAAATAATTCAAAGTTTAATTTATTATATAAACATTTAAATAGTTTAATTTATTATATAAATAATTCAACAGTTTAATTTATTATATAAATAATTCAAAAGTTTAATTATAATGAATTGTTTAATGTACTTTATAAATAATTCAAGTGATTATTTTAAAATGAATTGTTTGATTTATCACAAAATAATTCAAAGTTTAATGTATTATATAAATAATGCAATAGTTTAATTTATAATGAATTGTTTTATTTATTTTATAAAAAATTCATGTGATTATTTTAAAATGAATTGTTAAATTTATTACAAAATTAATTCAACTGATTATTTTAAAATGAATTGTTTTATTTATTATAAAAATAATTCAAAGTTTAATTTATTACATGAATAATTCAATAGTTTAATTTATAATGAATTGTTTAATTTATTGTACAAATAATTCAATAGTTTAATATTTAATGAATTGTTTAATTTATTTTATAACTAATTCAAAGTTTAATTTATAAAATAAATAATTAAATAGTTTAAATTATTATACAAATAATTCAATAGTTTAATTCATAATGAATTGTTCAATTTTTTTTATAAATAGTTCAATAGTTTAATTTTTAATGAATTGATTAATTTATTTTATAAATAATTCAAGTGATTATTTTTAAATGAATTGTTAAATTTATTACAAAAATAATTCAAGTGATTATTTTAAAATGAATTGTTTTATTTATTATAAATATAATTCAAAGTTTAATTTATTACATGAATAATTCAATAGTTTAATTTATAATGAATTGTTTAATTTATTTTATAAATAATTCATGTGATTATTTTAAAATGAATTGTTTAATTTATTATACAAATAATTCAATGTTTATTTTATTATAAAAATAATTCAAAGTTTAATTTATTATATAAACATTTAAATAGTTTAATTTATTATATAAATAATTCAACAGTTTAATTTATTATATAAATAATTCAAAAGTTTAATTATAATGAATTGTTTAATGTACTTTATAAATAATTCAAGTGATTATTTTAAAATGAATTGTTTGATTTTTCACAAAATAATTCAAAGTTTAATGTATTATATAAATAATGCAATAGTTTAATTTATAATGAATTGTTTTATTTATTTTATAAAAAAATCATGTCGTTATTTTTAAATGAATTGTTTAATTTATTATAACAATAATTCATAGTTTAAATAATTTTAAAAATATATTACAAAAATAATTCAAGTGATTATTTTAAAATGAATTGTTTTATTTATTATAATTATAATTCAAAGTTTAATTTATTACATGAGTAATTCAATAGTTTAATTCATAATCAATTGTTTATTTTATTTTATAAATAATTCATGTGATTATTTTAAAATGAATTGTTTAATTTATTATAAAAATAATTCAAAGTTTATTTTATTATAAAAATAATTCAAACTTTATTTTGTTATATAAATAATTCAATAGTTTAATTTAAAATGAATTGTTTCATTTATTACATAAATAATTCAATAGTTTAATTTTTAATGAATTGATTAATTTATTTTATAAAAAATTCAAGTGATTATTTTAAAATGAATTGTTTCATTTATTGTAAAAATAATTCAAAGTTTAATTTATTACATGAATAATGCAATAGTTTAATTTATAATGAATTGTTTACTTTATTTTAGAAATAATTCATGTGATTATTTTAAAACGAATTGTTTAATTTATTATAAAAATAATTCAAAGTTTAATTTATTACATGAATAATTCAATGGTTTAATTTATAATGAATTGTTCAATTTATTATAAAAATAATTCAAAGTTTAATTTATTATAAAAAAAGTTCATCGATTAATTCATTAAAAAAATATTTCAAAGTTTAATATGATATATAAATAATTCAATAGATTAATTTACAATTAATATTTTAATTTATTATATAAATAATTCAATAATTTAATTTATAATGAATTGTTTAATTTATTAAATAAATAATTTAAGTGATTATTTTAAAATGAATTGTTTAATTTTTTATAAAAATAATTCATAGTTTAAATAATTAAAAAAATAATTCAATGTTTAATATAATATATAAATAATTCAATAGTTTAATTTATAATGAATTGTTCAATTTATTTTATAAATAATTCAAGTGATTATTTTAAAACGAATTGTTTAATTTATTATAAAAATAATTCAAAGTTTAATTTATTACATGAATAATTCAATGGTTTAATTCATAATGAATTGTTCAATTTATTATAAAAATAATTCAATGTTTAATTTATTATAAAAAAAGTTCATCGATTAATTCATTAAAAAAATATTTCAAAGTTTAATATGATATATAAATAATTCAATAGATTAATTTACAATTAATAGTTTAATTCATTATATAAATAATTCAATAGTTTAATTTATAATGAATTGTTTAATTTATTAAATAAATAATTTAAGTGATTATTTTAAAATGAATTGTTTAATTTATTATAACAATAATTCATAGTTTAAATAATTAAAAAAATAATTCAATGTTTAATATAATATATAAATAATTCAATAGTTTAAATTATAATGAATTGTTCAATTTATTTTACATATAATTCATGTGATTATTTTAAAATGAATTGTTTAATTTATGATAAAAATCATTCAATGTTTATTTTATTATAAAAATAATTCAAGGTTTAATTTATTATATAAATAATTCAATAGTTTAATTTATAATGAGTTGTTTCATTTATTATACAAATAATTCAATAGTTTAATTTATAATGAATTGTTTAATTTATTTTATAATTAATTCATGTGATTATTTTAAAATGAATTGTTTAATTTATTATCACAATAATTCAAAGTGTAAATTATTTAAAAAATAATTCAAAGTTTAATACAATATATAAATAATTCAATAATTTAATTCATAATGAATTGTTCAATTTTTTTTATAAATAATTCAAGTGATTATTTTAAAACGAATTGTTTAATTTAGTATAAAAATAATTGAAATTTAAATTTATTATATAAATAATTCAACAGTTTAATTTATTATATGAATAATTCAATAGTTTAATTTATAATGAATTGTTTCATTTATTATATAAATAGTTCAATAGTTTAATTTTTAATGAATTGATTAATTTATTTTATAAATAATTCAAGTGATTATTTTAAAATGAATTGTTAAATTTATTACAAAAATAATTCAAGTGATTATTTTAAAATGAATTGTTTTATTTATTATAAATATAATTCAAAGTTTAATTTATTACATGAATAATTCAATAGTTTAATTTATAATGAATTGTTTAATTTATTTTATAAATAATTCATGTGATTATTTTAAAATGAATTGTTTAATTTATTATAAAAATAATTCAATGTTTATTTTATTATAAAAATAATTCAAAGTTTAATTTATTATATAAACATTTAAATAGTTTAATTTATTATATAAATAATTCAACAGTTTAATTTATTATATAAATAATTCAAAAGTTTAATTATAATGAATTGTTTAATGTACTTTATAAATAATTCAAGTGATTATTTTAAAATGAATTGTTTGATTTTTCACAAAATAATTCAAAGTTTAATGTATTATATAAATAATGCAATAGTTTAATTTATAATGAATTGTTTTATTTATTTTATAAAAAATTCATGTGATTATTTTTAAATGAATTGTTTAATTTATTATAACAATAATTCATAGTTTAAATAATTTTAAAAATATATTACAAAAATAATTCAAGTGATTATTTTAAAATGAATTGTTTTATTTATTATAAATATAATTCAAAGTTTAATTTATTACATGAATAATTCAATAGTTTAATTCATAATCAATTGTTTATTTTATTTTATAAATAATTCATGTGATTATTTTAAAATGAATTGTTTAATTTATTATAAAAATAATTCAAAGTTTATTTTATTATAAAAATAATTCAAACTTTATTTTGTTATATAAATAATTCAATAGTTTAATTGACAATGAATTGTTTCTTTTATTATATAAATAGTTCAATAGTTTAATTTATAATGAATTGTTTAATTTATTTTATAAATAATTCACGTGATTACTTTAAAATGAATTGTTTAATTTATTATCACAATCATTCATAGTGTAAATTATTAAAAAAATAATTCAAAGTTTAATATAATATATAAATAATTCAATAATTTAATTCATAATGAATTGTTCAATTTATTTTATAAATAATTCAAGTGATTATTTTAAAAAGAATTGTTTAATTTAGTATAAAAATAATTGAAATTTAAATTTTTTATGTAAATAATTCAACAGTTTAATTTATTATATGAATAATTCAAGAGTTTAATTTATAATGAATTATTTCATTTATTATATAAATAATTCAATAGTTTAATTTTTAATGAATTGATTAATTTATTTGATAAATAATTCAAGTGATTATTTTAAAATGAATTGTTAAATTTATTACAAAAATAATTCAAGTGATTATTTTAAAATGAATTGTTTTATTTATTATAAAAATAATTCAAAGTTTAATTTATTACATGAATAATTCAATAGTTTAATTTATAATGAATTGTTTAATTTATTTTATAAATGATTCATGTGATTATTTTAAAATGAATTGTTTAATTTATTATAAAAATAATTCAATGTTTAATACAATATATAAATAATTCAATAATTTAATTCATAATGAATTGTTCAATTTTTTTAATAAATAATTCAAGTGATTATTTTAAAACGAATTGTTTAATTTATCACAAAATAATTCAACAGTTTAATTTATTATATAAATAATTCAATAGTTTAATTGACAATGAATTGTTTCTTTTATTATATAAATAGTTCAATAGTTTAATTGATAATGAATTGTTTAATTTATTTTATAAATAATTCACGTGACTACTTTAAAATGAATTGTTTAATTTATTATCACAATCATTCATAGTGTAAATTATTAAAAAAATAATTCAAAGTTTAAAATAATATATAAATAATTCAATAATTTAATTCATAATGAATTGTTCAATTTTTTTTATAAATAATTCAAGTGATTATATTAAAACGAATTGTTTAATTTAGTATAAAAATAATTGAAATTTAAATTTATTATATAAATAATTCAACAGTTTAATTCATTATATAAATAATTCAATAGTTTAATTTATAATGAATTGTTTCATTTATTATATAAATAGTTCAATAGTTTAATTTTTAATGAATTGATTAATTTATTTTATAAATAATTCAAGTGATTATTTTAAAATGAATTGTTAAATTTATTACAAAAATAATTCAAGTGATTATTTTAAAATGAATTGTTTTATTTATTATAAATATAATTCAAAGTTTAATTTATTACATGAATAATTCAATAGTTTAATTTATAATTAATTGTTTAATTTATTTTATAAATAATTATTGTGATTATTTTAAAATGAATTGTTTAATTTATTATAAAAATAATTCAATGTTTATTTTATTATAAAAATAATTCAAAGTTTAATTTATTATATAAACATTTAAATAGTTTAATTTATTATATAAATAATTCAACAGTTTAATTTATTATATAAATAATTCAAAAGTTTAATTATAATGAATTGTTTAATGTACTTTATAAATAATTCAAGTGATTATTTTAAAATGAATTGTTTGATTTATCACAAAATAATTCAAAGCTTAATGTATTATATAAATAATGCAATAGTTTAATTTATAATGAATTGTTTTATTTATTTTATAAAAAATTCATGTGATTATTTTAAAATGAATTGTTAAATTTATTACAAAATTAATTCAACTGATTATTTTAAAATGAATTGTTTCATTTATTATAAAAATAATTCAAAGTTTAATTTATTACATGAATAATTCAATAGTTTAATTTATAATGAATTGTTTAATTTATTGTACAAATAATTCAATAGTTTAATTTTTAATGAATTGTTTAATTTATTTTATAAATAATTCAAAGTTTAATTTATAAAATAAATAATTAAATAGTTTAAATTATTATACAAATAATTCAATAGTTTAATTCATAATGAATTGTTTAATTTATTATATAAATCATTCAAGTGATTATTTTAAAATGAATTGTTTAAATTATTATAAAAATAATTCAAAGCTTAATTTTTTAAAAAAATAATTCAACAGTTCAATTTATTATCAACATAATTCAGTATTTTAATTTATAATGAATTGTTTAATTTATTGTACAAATAATTCAATAGTTTAATTTATAATGAATTGTTTAATTAATTTTATAAATAATTCATGTGATTATTTTAAAATGAATTGTTTAATTTATGATAAAAATAATTCAATGTTTATTTTATTATAAAAATAATTCAAAGTTTAATTTATTACATGAATAATTCAATAGTTTAATTTATAATGAATTATTTAATTTATTTTATAAATAATTCACGTCATTTCTTTAAAATGAATTGTTTAATTTATTATCACAATCATTCATAGTGTAAATTATTAAAAAAATAATTCAAAGTTCAATATAATATATAAATAATTCAATAATTTAATTCATAATGAATTGTTCAATTTATTTTATAAATAATTCAAGTGATTATTTTAAAACGAATTGTTTAATTTAGTATAAAAATAATTGAAATTTAAATTTTTAATATAAATAATTCAACAGTTTAATTTATTATATGAATAATTCAATAGTTTAATTTTTAATGAATTGATTAATTTATTTGATAAATAATTCAAGTGATTATTTTAAAATGAATTGTTAAATTTATTACAAAAATAATTCAACTGATTATTTTAAAATGAATTGTTTTATTTATTATAAAAATAATTCAAAGTTTAATTTATTACATGAATAATTCAATAGTTTAATTTATAATGAATTGTTTAATTTATTTTATAAATAATTCATGTGATTATTTTAAAATGAATTGTTTAATTTATTATAAAAATAATTCAAAGTTTAATACAATATATAAATAATTCAATAATTTAATTCATAATGAATTGTTCAATTTTTTTAAATAAATAATTCAAGTGATTATTTTAAAACGAATTGTTTAATTTATCACAAAATAATTCAACAGTTTAATTTATTATATAAATAATTCAATAGTTTAATTGACAATGAATTGTTTCTTTTATTATATAAATAGTTCAATAGTTTAATTTATAATGAATTGTTTAATTTATTATCACAATCATTCATAGTGTAAATTATTAAAAAAATAATTCAAAGTTTAATATAATATATAAATAATTCAATAATTTAATTCATAATGAATTGTTCAATTTATTTTATAAATAATTCAAGTGATTATTTTAAAACGAATTGTTTAATTTAGTATAAAAATAATTGAAATTTAAATTTTTTATGTAAATAATTCAACAGTTTAATTTATTATATGAATAATTCAAGAGTTTAATTTATAATGAATTATTTCATTTATTATATAAATAATTCAATAGTTTAATTTTTAATGAATTGATTAATTTATTTGATAAATAATTCAAGTGATTATTTTAAAATGAATTGTTAAATTTATTACAAAAATAATTCAAGTGATTATTTTAAAATGAATTGTTTTATTTATTATAAAAATAATTCAAAGTTTAATTTATTACATGAATAATTCAATAGTTTAATTTATAATGAATTGTTTAATTTATTTTATAAATAATTCATGTGATTATTTTAAAATGAATTGTTTAATTTATTATAAAAATAATTCAATGTTTAATACAATATATAAATAATTCAATAATTTAATTCATAATGAATTGTTCAATTTTTTTAATAAATAATTCAAGTGATTATTTTAAAACGAATTGTTTAATTTATCACAAAATAATTCAACAGTTTAATTTATTATATAAATAATTCAATAGTTTAATTGACAATGAATTGTTTCTTTTATTATATAAATAGTTCAATAGTTTAATTGATAATGAATTGTTTAATTTATTTTATAAATAATTCACGTGATTACTTTAAAATGAATTGTTTAATTTATTATCACAATCATTCATAGTGTAAATTATTAAAAAAATAATTCAAAGTTTAAAATAATATATAAATAATTCAATAATTTAATTCATAATGAATTGTTCAATTTTTTTTATAAATAATTCAAGTGATTATATTAAAACGAATTGTTTAATTCAGTATAAAAATAATTTAAATTTAAATTTATTATATAAATAATTCAACAGTTTAATTTATTATATAAATAATTCAATAGTTTAATTTATAATGAATTGTTTCATTTATTATATGAATAGTTCAATAGTTTAATTTTTAATGAATTGATTAATTTATTTTATAAATAATTCAAGTGATTATTTTAAAATGAATTGTTAAATTTATTACAAAAATAATTCAAGTGATTATTTTAAAATGAATTGTTTTATTGATTATAAATATAATTCAAAGTTTAATTTATTACATGAATAATTCAATAGTTTAATTTATAATGAATTGTTTAATTTATTTTATAAATAATTCATGTGATTATTTTAAAATGAATTGTTTAATTTATTATAAAAATAATTCAATGTTTATTTTATTATAAAAATAATTCAAAGTTTAATTTATTATATAAACATTTAAATAGTTTAATTTATTATATAAATAATTCAACAGTTTAATTTATTATATAAATAATTCAAAAGTTTAATTATAATGAATTGTTTAATGTACTTTATAAATAATTCAAGTGATTATTTTAAAATGAATTGTTTGATTTATCACAAAATAATTCAAAGCTTAATGTATTATATAAATAATGCAATAGTTTAATTTATAATGAATTGTTTTATTTATTTTATAAAAAATTCATGTGATTATTTTAAAATGAATTGTTTTATTTATTATAAATATAATTCAAAGTTTAATTTATTACATGAATAATTCAATAGTTTAATTCATAATCAATTGTTTATTTTATTTTATAAATAATTCATGTGATTATTTTAAAATGAATTGTTTAATTTATTATAAAAATAATTCAAAGTTTATTTTATTATAAAAATAATTCAAACTTTATTTTGTTATATAAATAATTCAATAGTTTAATTTAAAATGAATTGTTTCTTTTATTATATAAATAGTTCAATAGTTTAATTTATAATGAATTGTTTAATTTATTTTATAAATAATTCACGACATTACTTTAAAATGAATTGTTTAATTTATTATCACAATCATTCATAGTGTAAATTATTAAAAAAATAATTCAAAGTTTAATATAATATATAAATAATTCAATAATTTAATTCATAATGAATTGTTCAATTTATTTTATAAATAATTCAAGTGATTATTTTAAAACGAATTATTTAATTTAGTATAAAAATAATTGAAATTTAAATTTTTAATATAAATAATTCAACATTTTAATTTATTATATGAATAATTCAATAGTTTAATTTTTAATGAATTGATTAATTTATTTGATAAATAATTCAAGTGATTATTTTAAAATGAATTGTTAAATTTATTACAAAAATAATTCAAGTGATTATTTTAAAATGAATTGTTTTATTTATTATAAAAATAATTCAAAGTTTAATTTATTACATGAATAATTCAATAGTTTAATTTATAATGAATTGTTTAATTTATTTTATAAATAATTCATGTGATTATTTTAAAATGAATTGTTTAATTTATTATAAAAATAATTCAATGTTTAATACAATATATAAATAATTCAATAATTTAATTCATAATGAATTGTTCAATTTTTTTAATAAATAATTCAAGTGATTATTTTAAAACGAATTGTTTAATTTATCACAAAATAATTCAACAGTTTAATTTATTATATAAATAATTCAATAGTTTAATTGACAATGAATTGTTTCTTTTATTATATAAATAGTTCAATAGTTTAATTTATAATGAATTGTTTAATTTATTTTATAAATAATTCACGTGATTACTTTAAAATGAATTGTTTAATTTATTATCACAATCATTCATAGTGTAAATTATTAAAAAAATAATTCAAAGTTTAAAATAATATATAAATAATTCAATAATTTAATTCATAATGAATTGTTCAATTTTTTTTATAAATAATTCAAGTGATTATATTAAAACGAATTGTTTAATTTAGTATAAAAATAATTGAAATTTAAATTTATTATATAAATAATTCAACAGTTTAATTTATTATATAAATAATTCAATAGTTTAATTTATAATGAATTGTTTCATTTATTATATAAATAGTTCAATAGTTTAATTTTTAATGAATTGATTAATTTATTTTATAAATAATTCAAGTGATTATTTTAAAATGAATTGTTAAATTTATTACAAAAATAATTCAAGTGATTATTTTAAAATGAATTGTTTTATTTATTATAAATATAATTCAAAGTTTAATTTATTACATGAATAATTCAATAGTTTAATTTGTAATGAATTGTTTAATTTATTTTATAAATAATTCATGTGATTATTTTAAAATGAATTGTTTAATTTATTATAAAAATAATTCAATGTTTATTTTATTATAAAAATAATTCAAAGTTTAATTTATTATATAAACATTTAAATAGTTTAATTTATTATATAAATAATTCAACAGTTTAATTTATTATATAAATAATTCAAAAGTTTAATTATAATGAATTGTTTAATGTACTTTATAAATAATTCAAGTGATTATTTTAAAATGAATTGTTTGATTTATCACAAAATAATTCAAAGCTTAATGTATTATATAAATAATGCAATAGTTTAATTTATAATGAATTGTTTTATTTATTTTATAAAAAATTCATGTGATTATTTTAAAATGAATTGTTAAATTTATTACAAAATTAATTCAACTGATTATTTTAAAATGAATTGTTTCATTTATTATAAAAATAATTCAAAGTTTAATTTAATACATGAATAATTCAATAGTTTAATTTATAATGAATTGTTTAATTTATTGTACAAATAATTCAATAGTTTAATTTTTAATTAATTGTTTAATTTATTTTATAAATAATTCAAAGTTTAATTTATAAAATAAATAATTAAATAGTTTAAATTATTATACAAATAATTCAATAGTTTAATTCATAATGAATTGTTTAATTTATTATATAAATCATTCAAGTGATTATTTTAAAATGAATTGTTTAAATTATTATAAAAATAATTCAAAGCTTAATTTTTAAAAAAAATAATTCAACAGTTCAATTTATTATCAACATAATTCAGTATTTTAATTGATAATGAATTGTTTAATTTATTGTACAAATAATTCAATAGTTTAATTTATAATGAATTGTTTAATTAATTTTATAAATAATTCATGTGATTATTTTAAAATGAATTGTTTAATTTATGATAAAAATAATTCAATGTTTATTTTATTATAAAAATAATTCAAAGTTTAATTTATTACATGAATAATTCAATAGTTTAATTTATAATGAATTATTTAATTTATTTTATAAATAATTCACGTCATTTCTTTAAAATGAATTGTTTAATTTATTATCACAATCATTCATAGTGTAAATTATTAAAAAAATAATTCAAAGTTTAATATAATATATAAATAATTCAATAATTTAATTCATAATGAATTGTTCAATTTATTTTATAAATAATTCAAGTGATTATTTTAAAACGAATTGTTTAATTTAGTATAAAAATAATTGAAATTTAAATTTTTAATATAAATAATTCAACAGTTTAATTTATTATATGAATAATTCAATAGTTTAATTTTTAATGAATTGATTAATTTATTTGATAAATAATTCAAGTGATTATTTTAAAATGAATTGTTAAATTTATTACAAAAATAATTCAACTGATTATTTTAAAATGAATTGTTTTATTTATTATAAAAATCATTCAAAGTTTAATTTATTACATGAATAATTCAATAGTTTAATTTATAATGAATTGTTTAATTTATTTTATAAATAATTCATGTGATTATTTTAAAATGAATTGTTTAATTTATTATAAAAATAATTCAAAGTTTAATACAATATATAAATAATTCAATAATTTAATTCATAATGAATTGTTCAATTTTTTTTAATAAATAATTCAAGTGATTATTTTAAAACGAATTGTTTAATTTATCACAAAATAATTCAACAGTTTAATTTATTATATAAATAATTCAATAGTTTAATTGACAATGAATTGTTTCTTTTATTATATAAATAGTTCAATAGTTTAATTTATAATGAATTGTTTAATTTATTTTATAAATAATTCACGTGATTACTT
Source organism: Heptranchias perlo (assembly GCF_035084215.1). Classification (NCBI taxonomy): domain Eukaryota; kingdom Metazoa; phylum Chordata; class Chondrichthyes; order Hexanchiformes; family Hexanchidae; genus Heptranchias; species Heptranchias perlo. The sequence continues at coordinate 62,135 of NW_027138969.1, read as the reverse complement.
TAAAATGAATTGTTTAATTTATTATCACAATCATTCATAGTGTAAATTATTAAAAAAATAATTCAAAGTTTAATATAATATATAAATAATTCAATAATTTAATTCATAATGAATTGTTCAATTTATTTTATAAATAATTCAAGTGATTATTTTAAAACGAATTGTTTAATTTAGTATAAAAATAATTGAAATTTAAATTTTTTATGTAAATAATTCAACAGTTTAATTTATTATATGAATAATTCAAGAGTTTAATTTATAATGAATTATTTCATTTATTATATAAATAATTCAATAGTTTAATTTTTAATGAATTGATTAATTTATTTGATAAATAATTCAAGTGATTATTTTAAAATGAATTGTTAAATTTATTACAAAAATAATTCAAGTGATTATTTTAAAATGAATTGTTTTATTTATTATAAAAATAATTCAAAGTTTAATTTATTACATGAATAATTCAATAGTTTAATTTATAATGAATTGTTTAATTTATTTTATAAATAATTCATGTGATTATTTTAAAATGAATTGTTTAATTTATTATAAAAATAATTCAATGTTTATTTTATTATAAAAATAATTCAAAGTTTAATTTATTATATAAACATTTAAATAGTTTAATTTATTATATAAATAATTCAACAGTTTAATTTATTATATAAATAATTCAAAAGTTTAATTATAATGAATTGTTTAATGTACTTTATAAATAATTCAAGTGATTATTTTAAAATGAATTGTTTGATTTATCACAAAATAATTCAAAGCTTAATGTATTATATAAATAATGCAATAGTTTAATTTATAATGAATTGTTTTATTTATTTTATAAAAAATTCATGTGATTATTTTAAAATGAATTGTTAAATTTATTACAAAATTAATTCAACTGATTATTTTAAAATGAATTGTTTCATTTATTATAAAAATAATTCAAAGTTTAATTTATTACATGAATAATTCAATAGTTTAATTTATAATGAATTGTTTAATTTATTGTACAAATAATTCAATAGTTTAATTTTTAATGAATTGTTTAATTTATTTTATAAATAATTCAAAGTTTAATTTATAAAATAAATAATTAAATAGTTTAAATTATTATACAAATAATTCAATAGTTTAATTCATAATGAATTGTTTAATTTATTATATAAATCATTCAAGTGATTATTTTAAAATGAATTGTTTAAATTATTATAAAAATAATTCAAAGCTTAATTTTTTAAAAAAATAATTCAACAGTTCAATTTATTATCAACATAATTCAGTATTTTAATTGATAATGAATTGTTTAATTTATTGTACAAATAATTCAATAGTTTAATTTATAATGAATTGTTTAATTAATTTTATAAATAATTCATGTGATTATTTTAAAATGAATTGTTTAATTTATGATAAAAATAATTCAATGTTTATTTTATTATAAAAATAATTCAAAGTTTAATTTATTACATGAATAATTCAATAGTTTAATTTATAATGAATTATTTAATTTATTTTATAAATAATTCACGTCATTTCTTTAAAATGAATTGTTTAATTTATTATCACAATCATTCATAGTGTAAATTATTAAAAAAATAATTCAAAGTTTAATATAATATATAAATAATTCAATAATTTAATTCATAATGAATTGTTCAATTTATTTTATAAATAATTCAAGTGATTATTTTAAAACGAATTGTTTAATTTAGTATAAAAATAATTGAAATTTAAATTTTTAATATAAATAATTCAACAGTTTAATTTATTATATGAATAATTCAATAGTTTAATTTTTAATGAATTGATTAATTTATTTGATAAATAATTCAAGTGATTATTTTAAAATGAATTGTTAAATTTATTACAAAAATAATTCAACTGATTATTTTAAAATGAATTGTTTTATTTATTATAAAAATAATTCAAAGTTTAATTTATTACATGAATAATTCAATAGTTTAATTTATAATGAATTGTTTAATTTATTTTATAAATAATTCATGTGATTATTTTAAAATGAATTGTTTAATTTATTATAAAAATAATTCAAAGTTTAATACAATATATAAATAATTCAATAATTTAATTCATAATGAATTGTTCAATTTTTTTTAATAAATAATTCAAGTGATTATTTTAAAACGAATTGTTTAATTTATCACAAAATAATTCAACAGTTTAATTTATTATATAAATAATTCAATAGTTTAATTGACAATGAATTGTTTCTTTTATTATATAAATAGTTCAATAGTTTAATTTATAATGAATTGTTTAATTTATTTTATAAATAATTCACGTGATTACTTTAAAATGAATTGTTTAATTTATTATCACAATCATTCATAGTGTAAATTATTAAAAAAATAATTCAAAGTTTAATATAATATATAAATAATTCAATAATTTAATTCATAATGAATTGTTCAATTTATTTTATAAATAATTCAAGTGATTATTTTAAAATGAATTGTTTAATTTAGTATAAAAATAATTGAAATTTAAATTTATTATATAAATAATTCAACAGTTTAATTTATTATATAAATAATTCAATAGTTTAATTTATAATGAATTGTTTCATTTATTATATAAATAGTTCAATAGTTTAATTTTTAATGAATTGATTAATTTATTTTATAAATAATTCAAGTGATTATTTTAAAATGAATTGTTAAATTTATTACAAAAATAATTCAAGTGATTATTTTAAAATGAATTGTTTTATTTATTATAAATATAATTCAAAGTTTAATTTATTACATGAATAATTCAATAGTTTAATTTATAATGAATTGTTTAATTTATTTTATAAATAATTCATGTGATTATTTTAAAATGAATTGTTTAATTTATTATAAAAATAATTCAATGTTTATTTTATTATAAAAATAATTCAATGTTTATTTTATTATAAAAATAATTCAAAGTTTAATTTATTATGTAAACATTTAAATAGTTTAATTTATTATATAAATAATTCAACAGTTTAATTTATTATATAAATAATTCAAAAGTTTAATTATAATGAATTGTTTAATGTACTTTATAAATAATTCAAGTGATTATTTTAAAATGAATTGTTTGATTTATCACAAAATAATTCAAAGCTTAATGTATTATATAAATAATGCAATAGTTTAATTTATAATGAATTGTTTTATTTATTTTATAAAAAATTCATGTGATTATTTTAAAATGAATTGTTAAATTTATTACAAAATTAATTCAACTGATTATTTTAAAATGAATTGTTTCATTTATTATAAAAATAATTCAAAGTTTAATTTATTACATGAATAATTCAATAGTTTAATTTATAATGAATTGTTTAATTTATTGTACAAATAATTCAATAGTTTAATTTTTAATGAATTGTTTAATTTATTTTATAAATAATTCAAAGTTTAATTTATAAAATAAATAATTAAATAGTTTAAATTATTATACAAATAATTCAATAGTTTAATTCATAATGAATTGTTTAATTTATTATATAAATCATTCAAGTGATTATTTTAAAATGAATTGTTTAAATTATTATAAAAATAATTCAAAGCTTAATTTGTTAAAAAAATAATTCAACAGTTCAATTTATTATCAACATAATTCAGTATTTTAATTGATAATGAATTGTTTAATTTATTGTACAAATAATTCAATAGTTTAATTTATAATGAATTGTTTAATTAATTTTATAAATAATTCATGTGATTATTTTAAAATGAATTGTTTAATTTATGATAAAAATAATTCAATGTTTATTTTATTATAAAAATAATTCAAAGTTTAATTTATTACATGAATAATTCAATAGTTTAATTTATAATGAATTATTTAATTTATTTTATAAATAATTCACGTCATTTCTTTAAAATGAATTGTTTAATTTATTATCACAATCATTCATAGTGTAAATTATTAAAAAAATAATTCAAAGTTTAATATAATATATAAATAATTCAATAATTTAATTCATAATGAATTGTTCAATTTATTTTATAAATAATTCAAGTGATTATTTTAAAACGAATTGTTTAATTTAGTATAAAAATAATTGAAATTTAAATTTTTAATATAAATAATTCAACAGTTTAATTTATTATATGAATAATTCAATAGTTTAATTTTTAATGAATTGATTAATTTATTTGATAAATAATTCAAGTGATTATTTTAAAATGAATTGTTAAATTTATTACAAAAATAATTCAACTGATTATTTTAAAATGAATTGTTTTATTTATTATAAAAATAATTCAAAGTTTAATTTATTACATGAATAATTCAATAGTTTAATTTATAATGAATTGTTTCATTTATTTTATAAATAATTCATGTGATTATTTTAAAATGAATTGTTTAATTTATTATAAAAATAATTCAAAGTTTAATACAATATATAAATAATTCAATAATTTAATTCATAATGAATTGTTCAATTTTTTTTAATAAATAATTCAAGTGATTATTTTAAAATGAATTGTTTAATTTATCACAAAATAATTCAACAGTTTAATTTATTATATAAATAATTCAATAGTTTAATTGACAATGAATTGTTTCTTTTATTATATAAATAGTTCAATAGTTTAATTTATAATGAATTGTTTAATTTATTTTATAAATAATTCACGTGATTACTTTAAAATGAATTGTTTAATTTATTATCACAATCATTCATAGTGTAAATTATTAAAAAAATAATTCAAAGTTTAATATAATATATAAATAATTCAATAATTTAATTCATAATGAATTGTTCAATTTATTTTATAAATAATTCAAGTGATTATTTTAAAACGAATTGTTTAATTTAGTATAAAAATAATTGAAATTTAAATTTTTTATGTAAATAATTCAACAGTTTAATTTATTATATGAATAATTCAAGAGTTTAATTTATAATGAATTATTTCATTTATTATATAAATAATTCAATAGTTTAATTTTTAATGAATTGATTAATTTATTTGATAAATAATTCAAGTGATTATTTTAAAATGAATTGTTAAATTTATTACAAAAATAATTCAAGTGATTATTTTAAAATGAATTGTTTTATTTATTATAAAAATAATTCAAAGTTTAATTTATTACATGAATAATTCAATAGTTTAATTTATAATGAATTGTTTAATTTATTTTATAAATAATTCATGTGATTATTTTAAAATGAATTGTTTAATTTATTATAAAAATAATTCAATGTTTAATACAATATATAAATAATTCAATAATTTAATTCATAATGAATTGTTCAATTTTTTTAATAAATAATTCAAGTGATTATTTTAAAACGAATTGTTTAATTTATCACAAAATAATTCAACAGTTTAATTTATTATATAAATAATTCAATAGTTTAATTGACAATGAATTGTTTCTTTTATTATATAAATAGTTCAATAGTTTAATTGATAATGAATTGTTTAATTTATTATCACAATCATTCATAGTGTAAATTATTAAAAAAATAATTCAAAGTTTAAAATAATATATAAATAATTCAATAATTTAATTCATAATGAATTGTTCAATTTTTTTAATAAATAATTCAAGTGATTATATTAAAACGAATTGTTTAATTTAGTATAAAAATAATTGAAATTTAAATTTATTATATAAATAATTCAACAGTTTAATTGATTATATAAATAATTCAATAGTTTAATTTATAATGAATTGTTCCATTTATTATATAAATAGTTCAATAGTTTAATTTTTAATGAATTGATTAATTGATTTTATAAATAATTCAAGTGCTTATTTTAAAATGAATTGTTAAATTTATTACAAAAATAATTCAAGTGATTATTTTAAAATGAATTGTTTTATTTATTATAAATATAATTCAAAGTTTAATTTATTACATGAATAATTCAATAGTTTAATTTATAATGAATTGTTTAATTTATTTTATAAATAATTCATGTGATTATTTTATAATGAATTGTTTAATTTATTATAAAAATAATTCAATGTTTATTTTATTATAAAAATAATTCAAAGTTTAATTTATTATATAAACATTTAAATAGTTTAATTTATTATATAAATAATTCAACAGTTTAATTTATTATATAAATAATTCAAAAGTTTAATTATAATGAATTGTTTAATGTACTTTATAAATAATTCAAGTGATTATTTTAAAATGAATTGTTTGATTTATCACAAAATAATTCAAAGTTTAATGTATTATATAAATAATGCAATAGTTTAATTTATAATGAATTGCTTTATTTATTTTATAAAAAATTCATGTGATTATTTTAAAATGAATTGTTAAATTTATTACAAAATTAATTCAACTGATTATTTTAAAATGAATTGTTTCATTTATTATAAAAATAATTCAAAGTTTAATTTATTACATGAATAATTTAATAGTTTAATTTATAATGAATTGTTTAATTTATTGTACAAATAATTCAATAGTTTAATATTTAATGAATTGTTTAATTTATTTTATAAATAATTCAAAGTTTAATTTATAAAATATATAATTAAATAGTTTAAATTATTATACAAATAATTCAATAGTTTAATTCATAATGAATTGTTTAATTTATTATATAAATCATTCAAGTGATTATTTTAAAATGAATTGTTTAATTTATTGTACAAATAATTCAATAGTTTAATTTATAATGAATTGTTTAATTAATTTTATAAATAATTCATGTGATTATTTTAAAATGAATTGTTTAATTTATGATAAAAATAATTCAATGTTTATTTTATTATAAAAATAATTCAAAGTTTAATTTATTATATAAATATTGAAATAGTTTAATTTATTATACAAATAATTCAATAGTTTAATTTATAATGAGTTGTTTCATTTATTATACAAATAATTCAATAGTTTAATTCATAATGAATTGTTTAATTTATTTTATAATTAATTCATGTGATTATTTTAAAATGTATTGTTTAATTTATTATCACAATAATTCAAAGTGTAAATTATTTAAAAAATAATTCAAAGTTTAATACAATATATAAATAATTCAATAATTTAATTCATAATGAATTGTTCAATTTTTTTTATAAATAATTCAAGTGATTATTTTAAAACGAATAGTTTAATTTAGTATAAAAATAATTGAAATTTAAATTTATTATATAAATAATTCAACAGTTTAATTTATTATATAAATAATTCAAAAGTTTAATTGATAATGAATTGTTTCTTTTATTATATAAATAGTCCAATAGTTTAATTTTTAATGAATTGAATAATTTATTTTATAAATAATTCAAGTGATTATTTTAAAATGAATTGTTAAATTTATTACAAAAATAATTCAAGTGATTATTTTAAAATGAATTGTTTTATTTATTATAAATATAATTCAAATGTTAATTTATTACATGAATAATTCAATAGTTTAATTTATAATGAATTTTTAAAATTTATTTTATAAATAATTCATGTGATTATTTTAAAATTAATTGTTTAATTTATTATAAAAATAATTCAATGTTTATTTTATTATAAAAATAATTCAAAGTTTAATTTATTATATAAACATTTAAATAGTTTAATTTATTATATAAATAATTCAACAGTTTAATTTATTATATAAATAATTCAAAAGTTTAATTATAATGAATTGTTTAATGTACTTTATAAATAATTCAAGTGATTATTTTAAAATGAATTGTTTGATTTATCACAAAATAATTCAAAGTTTAATGTATTATATAAATAATGCAATAGTTTAATTTATAATGAATTGTTTTATTTATTTTATAAAAAATTCATGTGATTATTTTAAAATGAATTGTTAAATTTATTACAAAATTAATTCAACTGATTATTTTAAAATGAATTGTTTTATTTATTATAAAAATAATTCAAAGTTTAATTTATTACATGAATAATTCAATAGTTTAATTTATAATGAATTGTTTAATTTATTGTACAAATAATTCAATAGTTTAATTTTTAATGAATTGTTTAATTTATTTTATAACTAATTCAAAGTTTAATTTATAAAATAAATAATTAAATAGTTTAAATTATTATACAAATAATTCAATAGTTTAATTCATAATGAATTGTTCAATTTTTTTTATAAATAGTTCAATAGTTTAATTTTTAATGAATTGATTAATTTATTTTATAAATAATTCAAGTGATTATTTTTAAATGAATTGTTAAATTTATTACAAAAATAATTCAAGTGATTATTTTAAAATGAATTGTTTTATTTATTATAAATATAATTCAAAGTTTAATTTATTACATGAATAATTCAATAGTTTAATTTATAATGAATTGTTTAATTTATTTTATAAATAATTCATGTGATTATTTTAAAATGAATTGTTTAATTTATTATACAAATAATTCAATGTTTATTTTATTATAAAAATAATTCAAAGTTTAATTTATTATATAAACATTTAAATAGTTTAATTTATTATATAAATAATTCAACAGTTTAATTTATTATATAAATAATTCAAAAGTTTAATTATAATGAATTGTTTAATGTACTTTATAAATAATTCAAGTGATTATTTTAAAATGAATTGTTTGATTTTTCACAAAATAATTCAAAGTTTAATGTATTATATAAATAATGCAATAGTTTAATTTATAATGAATTGTTTTATTTATTTTATAAAAAAATCATGTCGTTATTTTTAAATGAATTGTTTAATTTATTATAACAATAATTCATAGTTTAAATAATTTTAAAAATATATTACAAAAATAATTCAAGTGATTATTTTAAAATGAATTGTTTTATTTATTATAATTATAATTCAAAGTTTAATTTATTACATGAGTAATTCAATAGTTTAATTCATAATCAATTGTTTATTTTATTTTATAAATAATTCATGTGATTATTTTAAAATGAATTGTTTAATTTATTATAAAAATAATTCAAAGATTATTTTATTATAAAAATAATTCAAACTTTATTTTGTTATATAAATAATTCAATAGTTTAATTTAAAATGAATTGTTTCATTTATTACATAAATAATTCAATAGTTTAATTTTTAATGAATTGATTAATTTATTTTATAAAAAATTCAAGTGATTATTTTAAAATGAATTGTTTCATTTATTGTAAAAATAATTCAAAGTTTAATTTATTACATGAATAATGCAATAGTTTAATTTATAATGAATTGTTTACTTTATTTTAGAAATAATTCATGTGATTATTTTAAAACGAATTGTTTAATTTATTATAAAAATAATTCAAAGTTTAATTTATTACATGAATAATTCAATGGTTTAATTTATAATGAATTGTTCAATTTATTATAAAAATAATTCAAAGTTTAATTTATTATAAAAAAAGTTCATCGATTAATTCATTAAAAAAATATTTCAAAGTTTAATATGATATATAAATAATTCAATAGATTAATTTACAATTAATATTTTAATTTATTATATAAATAATTCAATAATTTAATTTATAATGAATTGTTTAATTTATTAAATAAATAATTTAAGTGATTATTTTAAAATGAATTGTTTAATTTTTTATAAAAATAATTCATAGTTTAAATAATTAAAAAAATAATTCAATGTTTAATATAATATATAAATAATTCAATAGTTTAATTTATAATGAATTGTTCAATTTATTTTATAAATAATTCAAGTGATTATTTTAAAACGAATTGTTTAATTTATTATAAAAATAATTCAAAGTTTAATTTATTACATGAATAATTCAATAGTTTAATTTATAATGAATTGTTCAATTTATTATAAAATTAATTCAAAGTTTAATTTATTATAAAAAAAGTTCATCGTTTAATTAATTAAAAAAACTATTTCAAAGTTTAATATGATATATAAATAATTCAATAGATTAATTTACAATTTATAGTTTAATTTATTATATAAATAATTCAATAGTTTAATTTATAATGAATTGTTTAATTTATTAAATAAATAATTTAAGAGATTATTTTAAAATGAATTGTTAAATTTGTTATAAAAAAAATTCAAAGTTTAATTTATTATAACAATAATTCAGAGTTTAAATAATTAAAAAAATAATTCAATGTTTAATATAATATATAAATAATTCAATAGTTTAATTTATAATGAATTGTTCAATTTATTTTATAAATAATTCAAGTGATTATTTTAAAACAAATTGTTTAATTTATTATAAAAATAATTCAAAGTTGAATTTATTACATGAATAATTCAATGGTTTAATTTATAATGAATTGTTCAATTTATTATAAAAATAATTCAAATTTTAATTTATTATAAAAAAAGTTCATCGATTAATTCATTAAAAAAATATTTCAAAGTTTAATATGATATATAAATAATTCAATAGATTAATTTACAATTAATAGTTTAATTTATTATATAAATAATTCAATAGTTTAATTTATAATGAATTGTTTAATTTATTAAATAAATAATTTAAGAGATTATTTTAAAATGAATTGTTAAATTTGTTATAAAAATAATTCAAAGTTTAATTTATTATAACAATAATTCAGAGTTTAAATAATTAAAAAAATAATTCAATGTTTAATATAATATATAAATAATTCAATAGTTTAATTTATAATGAATTGTTCAATTTATTTTATAAATAATTCAAGTGATTATTTTAAAACAAATTGTTTAATTTATTATAAAAATAATTCAAAGTTGAATTTATTACATGAATAATTCAATGGTTTAATTTATAATGAATTGTTCAATTTATTATAAAAATAATTCAAAGTTTAATTTATTATCAAAAAAGTTCATCGATTAATTCATTAAAAAAATATTTCAAAGTTTAATATGATATATAAATAATTCAATAGATTAATTTACAATTAATAGTTTAATTTATTATATAAATAATTCAATAGTTTAATTTATAATGAATAGTTTAATTTATTAAATAAATAATTTAAGTGATTATTTTAAAATGAATTGTTTAATTTATTATAACAATAATTCATAGTTTAAATAATTAAAAAAATAATTCAATGTTTAATATAATATATAAATAATTCAATAGTTTAATTTATAATGAATTGTTCAATTTATTTTATAAATAATACAAGTGATTATTTTAAAACGAATTGTTTAATAATGATTCAAAGTTTAATTTATTACATGAATAATTCAATAGTTTAAAATATAATGAATTGTTCAATTTATTACAAAATTAATTCAAAGTTTAATTTATTATAAAAAAAGTTCATCGTTTAATTAATTAAAAAAATATTTCAAAGTTTAATATGATATATAAATAATTCAATAGTTTAATTTATAATGAATTGTTTAATTTATTAAATAAATAATTTAAGAGATTATTTTAAAATGAATTGTTAAATTTGTTATAAAAATAATTCAAAGTTTAATTTATTATAACAATAATTCAGAGTTTAAATAATTAAAAAAATAATTCAATGTTTAATATAATATATAAATAATTCAATAGTTTAATTTATAATGAATTGTTCAATTTATTTTATAAATAATTCAAGTGATTATTTTAAAATGAATTGTTTAATTTATTATAAAAATAATTCAAAGTTTAATTTATTACATGAATAATTCAATGGTTTAATTTATAATGAATTGTTCAATTTATTATAAAAATAATTCAAAGTTTAATTTATTATAAAAAAAGTTCATCGATTAATTCATTAAAAAAATATTTCAAAGTTTAATATGATATATAAATAATTCAATAGATTAATTTACAATTAATAGTTTAATTTATTATATAAATAATTCAATAGTTTAATTTATAATGAATAGTTTAATTTATTAAATAAATAATTTAAGTGATTATTTTAAAATGAATTGTTTAATTTATTATAACAATAATTCATAGTTTAAATAATTAAAAAAATAATTCAATGTTTAATATAATATATAAATAATTCAATAGTTTAATTTATAATGAATTGTTCAATTTATTTGAGAAATAATTCAAGTGATTATTTTAAAACAAATTGTTTAATTTATTATAAAAATAATTCAAAGTTGAATTTATTACATGAATAATTCAATGGTTTAATTTATAATGAATTGTTCAATTTATTATAAAAATAATTCAAATTTTAATTTATTATAAAAAAAGTTCATCGATTAATTCATTAAAAAAATATTTCAAAGTTTAATATGATATATAAATAATTCAATAGATTAATTTACAATTAATAGTTTAATTTATTATATAAATAATTCAATAGTTTAATTTATAATGAATTGTTTAATTTATTAAATAAATAATTTAAGAGATTATTTTAAAATGAATTGTTAAATTTGTTATAAAAATAATTCAAAGTTTAATTTATTATAACAATAATTCAGAGTTTAAATAATTAAAAAAATAATTCAATGTTTAATATAATATATAAATAATTCAATAGTTTAATTTATAATGAATTGTTCAATTTATTTTATAAATAATTCAAGTGATTATTTTAAAACAAATTGTTTAATTTATTATAAAAATAATTCAAAGTTGAATTTATTACATGAATAATTCAATGGTTTAATTTATAATGAATTGTTCAATTTATTATAAAAATAATTCAAAGTTTAATTTATTATCAAAAAAGTTCATCGATTAATTCATTAAAAAAATATTTCAAAGTTTAATATGATATATAAATAATTCAATAGATTAATTTACAATTAATAGTTTAATTTATTATATAAATAATTCAATAGTTTAATTTATAATGAATAGTTTAATTTATTAAATAAATAATTTAAGTGATTATTTTAAAATGAATTGTTTAATTTATTATAACAATAATTCATAGTTTAAATAATTAAAAAAATAATTCAATGTTTAATATAATATATAAATAATTCAATAGTTTAATTTATAATGAATTGTTCAATTTATTTTATAAATAATACAAGTGATTATTTTAAAACGAATTGTTTAATTTATTATAAAAATAATTCAAAGTTTAATTTATTACATGAATAATTCAATAGTTTAAAATATAATGAATTGTTCAATTTATTACAAAATTAATTCAAAGTTTAATTTATTATAAAAAAAGTTCATCGTTTAATTAATTAAAAAAATATTTCAAAGTTTAATATGATATATAAATAATTCAATAGTTTAATTTATAATGAATTGTTTAATTTATTAAATAAATAATTTAAGAGATTATTTTAAAATGAATTGTTAAATTTGTTATAAAAATAATTCAAAGTTTAATTTATTATAACAATAATTCAGAGTTTAAATAATTAAAAAAATAATTCAATGTTTAATATAATATATAAATAATTCAATAGTTTAATTTATAATGAATTGTTCAATTTATTTTATAAATAATTCAAGTGATTATTTTAAAATGAATTGTTCAATTTATTATAAAAATAATTCAAAGTTTAATTTATTACATGAATAATTCAATGGTTTAATTTATAATGAATTGTTCAATTTATTATAAAAATAATTCAAAGTTTAATTTATTATAAAAAAAGTTCATCGATTAATTCATTAAAAAAATATTTCAAAGTTTAATATGATATATAAATAATTCAATAGATTAATTTACAATTAATAGTTTAATTTATTATATAAATAATTCAATAGTTTAATTTATAATGAATAGTTTAATTTATTAAATAAATAATTTAAGTGATTATTTTAAAATGAATTGTTTAATTTATTATAACAATAATTCATAGTTTAAATAATTAAAAAAATAATTCAATGTTTAATATAATATATAAATAATTCAATAGTTTAATTTATAATGAATTGTTCAATTTATTTTATAAATAATACAAGTGATTATTTTAAAACGAATTGTTTAATTTATTATAAAAATAATTCAAAGTTTAATTTATTACATGAATAATTCAATAGTTTAAAATATAATGAATTGTTCAATTTATTACAAAATTAATTCAAAGTTTAATTTATTATAAAAAAAGTTCATCGTTTAATTAATTAAAAAAATATTTCAAAGTTTAATATGATATATAAATAATTCAATAGTTTAATTTATAATGAATTGTTTAATTTATTAAATAAATAATTTAAGAGATTATTTTAAAATGAATTGTTAAATTTGTTATAAAAATAATTCAAAGTTTAATTTATTATAACAATAATTCAGAGTTTAAATAATTAAAAAAATAATTCAATGTTTAATATAATATATAAATAATTCAATAGTTTAATTTATAATGAATTGTTCAATTTATTTTATAAATAATTCAAGTGATTATTTTAAAATGAATTGTTCAATTTATTATAAAAATAATTCAAAGTTTAATTTATTACATGAATAATTCAATGGTTTAATTTATAATGAATTGTTCAATTTATTATAAAAATAATTCAAAGTTTAATTTATTATAAAAAAAGTTCATCGATTAATTCATTAAAAAAATATTTCAAAGTTTAATATGATATATAAATAATTCAATAGATTAATTTACAATTAATAGTTTAATTTATTATATAAATAATTCAATAGTTTAATTTATAATGAATAGTTTAATTTATTAAATAAATAATTTAAGTGATTATTTTAAAATGAATTGTTTAATTTATTATAACAATAATTCATAGTTTAAATAATTAAAAAAATAATTCAATGTTTAATATAATATATAAATAATTCAATAGTTTAATTTATAATGAATTGTTCAATTTATTTGAGAAATAATTCAAGTGATTATTTTAAAACGAATTGTTTAATTTATTATAAAAATAATTCAAAGTTTAATTTATTACATGAATAATTCAATAGTTTAATTTATAATGAATTGTTTAATTTATTATAAAATTAATTCAAAGTTTAATTTATTATAAAAAAAGTTAATCGTTTAATTAATTCAAAAAGTATTTCAATGTTTAATATGATATATAAATAATTCAATAGATTAATTTACAATTAATAGTTTAATTTATTATATAAATAATTCAATAGTTTAATTTATAATGAATTGTTTAATTTATTAAATAAATAATTTAAGTGATTATTTTAAAATGAATTGTTAAATTTGTTATAAAAATAATTCAAAGTTTAATTTATTATAACAATAATTCAGAGTTTAAATAATTAAAAAAATACTTCAATGTTTAATATAATATATAAATAATTCAATAGTTTAATTTATAATGAATTGTTCAATTTATTTTATAAATAATTCAAGTGATTATTTTAAAACAAATTGTTTAATTTATTATAAAAATAATTCAAAGTTGAATTTATTACATGAATAATTCAATGGTTTAATTTATAATGAATTGTTCAATTTATTATAAAAATAATTCAAAGTTTAATTTATTATAAAAAAAGTTCATCGATTAATTCATTAAAAAAATATTTCAAAGTTTAATATGATATATAAATAATTCAATAGATTAATTTACAATTAATAGTTTAATTTATTATATAAATAATTCAATAGTTTAATTTATAATGAATTGTTTAATTTATTAAATAAATAATTTAAGAGATTATTTTAAAATGAATTGTTAAATTTGTTATAAAAATAATTCAAAGTTTAATTTATTATAACAATAATTCAGAGTTTAAATAATTAAAAAAATAATTCAATGTTTAATATAATATATAAATAATTCAATAGTTTAATTTATAATGAATTGTTCAATTTATTTTATAAATAATTCAAGTGATTATTTTAAAACAAATTGTTTAATTTATTATAAAAATAATTCAAAGTTGAATTTATTACATGAATAATTCAATGGTTTAATTTATAATGAATTGTTCAATTTATTATAAAAATAATTCAAAGTTTAATTTATTATCAAAAAAGTTCATCGATTAATTCATTAAAAAAATATTTCAAAGTTTAATATGATATATAAATAATTCAATAGATTAATTTACAATTAATAGTTTAATTTATTATATAAATAATTCAATAGTTTAATTTATAATGAATAGTTTAATTTATTAAATAAATAATTTAAGTGATTATTTTAAAATGAATTGTTTAATTTATTATAACAATAATTCATAGTTTAAATAATTAAAAAAATAATTCAATGTTTAATATAATATATAAATAATTCAATAGTTTAATTTATAATGAATTGTTCAATTTATTTGAGAAATAATTCAAGTGATTATTTTAAAACGAATTGTTTAATTTATTATAAAAATAATTCAAAGTTTAATTTATTACATGAATAATTCAATAGTTTAAAATATAATGAATTGTTCAATTTATTACAAAATTAATTCAAAGTTTAATTTATTATAAAAAAAGTTCATCGTTTAATTAATTAAAAAAATATTTCAAAGTTTAATATGATATATAAATAATTCAATAGTTTAATTTATAATGAATTGTTTAATTTATTAAATAAATAATTTAAGAGATTATTTTAAAATGAATTGTTAAATTTGTTATAAAAATAATTCAAAGTTTAATTTATTATAACAATAATTCAGAGTTTAAATAATTAAAAAAATAATTCAATGTTTAATATAATATATAAATAATTCAATAGTTTAATTTATAATGAATTGTTCAATTTATTTTATAAATAATTCAAGTGATTATTTTAAAATGAATTGTTTAATTTATTATAAAAATAATTCAAAGTTTAATTTATTACATGAATAATTCAATGGTTTAATTTATAATGAATTGTTCAATTTATTATAAAAATAATTCAAAGTTTAATTTATTATAAAAAAAGTTCATCGATTAATTCATTAAAAAAATATTTCAAAGTTTAATATGATATATAAATAATTCAATAGATTAATTTACAATTAATAGTTTAATTTATTATATAAATAATTCAATAGTTTAATTTATAATGAATAGTTTAATTTATTAAATAAATAATTTAAGTGATTATTTTAAAATGAATTGTTTAATTTATTATAACAATAATTCATAGTTTAAATAATTAAAAAAATAATTCAATGTTTAATATAATATATAAATAATTCAATAGTTTAATTTATAATGAATTGTTCAATTTATTTGAGAAATAATTCAAGTGATTATTTTAAAACAAATTGTTTAATTTATTATAAAAATAATTCAAAGTTGAATTTATTACATGAATAATTCAATGGTTTAATTTATAATGAATTGTTCAATTTATTATAAAAATAATTCAAATTTTAATTTATTATAAAAAAAGTTCATCGATTAATTCATTAAAAAAATATTTCAAAGTTTAATATGATATATAAATAATTCAATAGATTAATTTACAATTAATAGTTTAATTTATTATATAAATAATTCAATAGTTTAATTTATAATGAATTGTTTAATTTATTAAATAAATAATTTAAGAGATTATTTTAAAATGAATTGTTAAATTTGTTATAAAAATAATTCAAAGTTTAATTTATTATAACAATAATTCAGAGTTTAAATAATTAAAAAAATAATTCAATGTTTAATATAATATATAAATAATTCAATAGTTTAATTTATAATGAATTGTTCAATTTATTTTATAAATAATTCAAGTGATTATTTTAAAACAAATTGTTTAATTTATTATAAAAATAATTCAAAGTTGAATTTATTACATGAATAATTCAATGGTTTAATTTATAATGAATTGTTCAATTTATTATAAAAATAATTCAAAGTTTAATTTATTATCAAAAAAGTTCATCGATTAATTCATTAAAAAAATATTTCAAAGTTTAATATGATATATAAATAATTCAATAGATTAATTTACAATTAATAGTTTAATTTATTATATAAATAATTCAATAGTTTAATTTATAATGAATAGTTTAATTTATTAAATAAATAATTTAAGTGATTATTTTAAAATGAATTGTTTAATTTATTATAACAATAATTCATAGTTTAAATAATTAAAAAAATAATTCAATGTTTAATATAATATATAAATAATTCAATAGTTTAATTTATAATGAATTGTTCAATTTATTTTATAAATAATACAAGTGATTATTTTAAAACGAATTGTTTAATTTATTATAAAAATAATTCAAAGTTTAATTTATTACATGAATAATTCAATAGTTTAAAATATAATGAATTGTTCAATTTATTACAAAATTAATTCAAAGTTTAATTTATTATAAAAAAAGTTCATCGTTTAATTAATTAAAAAAATATTTCAAAGTTTAATATGATATATAAATAATTCAATAGTTTAATTTATAATGAATTGTTTAATTTATTAAATAAATAATTTAAGAGATTATTTTAAAATGAATTGTTAAATTTGTTATAAAAATAATTCAAAGTTTAATTTATTATAACAATAATTCAGAGTTTAAATAATTAAAAAAATAATTCAATGTTTAATATAATATATAAATAATTCAATAGTTTAATTTATAATGAATTGTTCAATTTATTTTATAAATAATTCAAGTGATTATTTTAAAATGAATTGTTTAATTTATTATAAAAATAATTCAAAGTTTAATTTATTACATGAATAATTCAATGGTTTAATTTATAATGAATTGTTCAATTTATTATAAAAATAATTCAAAGTTTAATTTATTATAAAAAAAGTTCATCGATTAATTCATTAAAAAAATATTTCAAAGTTTAATATGATATATAAATAATTCAATAGATTAATTTACAATTAATAGTTTAATTTATTATATAAATAATTCAATAGTTTAATTTATAATGAATAGTTTAATTTATTAAATAAATAATTTAAGTGATTATTTTAAAATGAATTGTTTAATTTATTATAACAATAATTCATAGTTTAAATAATTAAAAAAATAATTCAATGTTTAATATAATATATAAATAATTCAATAGTTTAATTTATAATGAATTGTTCAATTTATTTGAGAAATAATTCAAGTGATTATTTTAAAACGAATTGTTTAATTTATTATAAAAATAATTCAAAGTTTAATTTATTACATGAATAATTCAATAGTTTAATTTATAATGAATTGTTTAATTTATTATAAAATTAATTCAAAGTTTAATTTATTATAGAAAAGTTAATCGTTTAATTAATTCAAAAAGTATTTCAATGTTTAATATGATATAAAAATAATTCAATAGATTAATTTACAATTAATAGTTTAATTTATTATATAAATAATTCAATAGTTTAATTTATAATGAATTGTTTAATTTATTAAATAAATAATTTAAGTGATTATTTTAAAATGAATTGTTAAATTTGTTATAAAAATAATTCAAAGTTTAATTTATTATAACAATAATTCAGAGTTTAAATAATTAAAAAAATAATTCAATGTTTAATATAATATATAAATAATTCAATAGTTTAATTTATAATGAATTGTTCAATTTATTTTATAAATAATTCAAGTGATTATTTTAAAACAAATTGTTTAATTTATTATAAAAATAATTCAAAGTTGAATTTATTACATGAATAATTCAATGGTTTAATTTATAATGAATTGTTCAATTTATTATAAAAATAATTCAAAGTTTAATTTATTATAAAAAAAGTTCATCGATTAATTCATTAAAAAAATATTTCAAAGTTTAATATGATATATAAATAATTCAATAGATTAATTTACAATTAATAGTTTAATTTATTATATAAATAATTCAATAGTTTAATTTATAATGAATTGTTTAATTTATTAAATAAATAATTTAAGAGATTATTTTAAAATGAATTGTTAAATTTGTTATAAAAATAATTCAAAGTTTAATTTATTATAACAATAATTCAGAGTTTAAATAATTAAAAAAATAATTCAATGTTTAATATAATATATAAATAATTCAATAGTTTAATTTATAATGAATTGTTCAATTTATTTTATAAATAATTCAAGTGATTATTTTAAAACAAATTGTTTAATTTATTATAAAAATAATTCAAAGTTGAATTTATTACATGAATAATTCAATGGTTTAATTTATAATGAATTGTTCAATTTATTATAAAAATAATTCAAAGTTTAATTTATTATAAAAAAAGTTCATCGATTAATTCATTAAAAAAATATTTCAAAGTTTAATATGATATATAAATAATTCAATAGATTAATTTACAATTAATAGTTTAATTTATTATATAAATAATTCAATAGTTTAATTTATAATGAATAGTTTAATTTATTAAATAAATAATTTAAGTGATTATTTTAAAATGAATTGTTTAATTTATTATAACAATAATTCATAGTTTAAATAATTAAAAAAATAATTCAATGTTTAATATAATATATAAATAATTCAATAGTTTAATTTATAATGAATTGTTCAATTTATTTTATAAATAATACAAGTGATTATTTTAAAACGAATTGTTTAATTTATTATAAAAATAATTCAAAGTTTAATTTATTACATGAATAATTCAATAGTTTAAAATATAATGAATTGTTCAATTTATTACAAAATTAATTCAAAGTTTAATTTATTATAAAAAAAGTTCATCGTTTAATTAATTAAAAAAATATTTCAAAGTTTAATATGATATATAAATAATTCAATAGTTTAATTTATAATGAATTGTTTAATTTATTAAATAAATAATTTAAGAGATTATTTTAAAATGAATTGTTAAATTTGTTATAAAAATAATTCAAAGTTTAATTTATTATAACAATAATTCAGAGTTTAAATAATTAAAAAAATAATTCAATGTTTAATATAATATATAAATAATTCAATAGTTTAATTTATAATGAATTGTTCAATTTATTTTATAAATAATTCAAGTGATTATTTTAAAATGAATTGTTTAATTTATTATAAAAATAATTCAAAGTTTAATTTATTACATGAATAATTCAATGGTTTAATTTATAATGAATTGTTCAATTTATTATAAAAATAATTCAAAGTTTAATTTATTATAAAAAAAGTTCATCGATTAATTCATTAAAAAAATATTTCAAAGTTTAATATGATATATAAATAATTCAATAGATTAATTTACAATTAATAGTTTAATTTATTATATAAATAATTCAATAGTTTAATTTATAATGAATAGTTTAATTTATTAAATAAATAATTTAAGTGATTATTTTAAAATGAATTGTTTAATTTATTATAACAATAATTCATAGTTTAAATAATTAAAAAAATAATTCAATGTTTAATATAATATATAAATAATTCAATAGTTTAATTTATAATGAATTGTTCAATTTATTTGAGAAATAATTCAAGTGATTATTTTAAAACAAATTGTTTAATTTATTATAAAAATAATTCAAAGTTGAATTTATTACATGAATAATTCAATGGTTTAATTTATAATGAATTGTTCAATTTATTATAAAAATAATTCAAAGTTTAATTTATTATAAAAAAAGTTCATCGATTAATTCATTAAAAAAATATTTCAAAGTTTAATATGATATATAAATAATTCAATAGATTAATTTACAATTAATAGTTTAATTTATTATATAAATAATTCAATAGTTTAATTTATAATGAATTGTTTAATTTATTAAATAAATAATTTAAGAGATTATTTTAAAATGAATTGTTAAATTTGTTATAAAAATAATTCAAAGTTTAATTTATTATAACAATAATTCAGAGTTTAAATAATTAAAAAAATAATTCAATGTTTAATATAATATATAAATAATTCAATAGTTTAATTTATAATGAATTGTTCAATTTATTTTATAAATAATTCAAGTGATTATTTTAAAACAAATTGTTTAATTTATTATAAAAATAATTCAAAGTTGAATTTATTACATGAATAATTCAATGGTTTAATTTATAATGAATTGTTCAATTTATTATAAAAATAATTCAAAGTTTAATTTATTATAAAAAAAGTTCATCGATTAATTCATTAAAAAAATATTTCAAAGTTTAATATGATATATAAATAATTCAATAGATTAATTTACAATTAATAGTTTAATTTATTATATAAATAATTCA
This sequence comes from Heptranchias perlo, assembly GCF_035084215.1. Lineage (NCBI taxonomy): Eukaryota > Metazoa > Chordata > Chondrichthyes > Hexanchiformes > Hexanchidae > Heptranchias > Heptranchias perlo. The sequence goes on along the minus strand of NW_027138969.1, from coordinate 40,258 downwards.
ATAGTTTAATTTATAATGAATAGTTTAATTTATTAAATAAATAATTTAAGTGATTATTTTAAAATGAATTGTTTAATTTATTATAACAATAATTCATAGTTTAAATAATTAAAAAAATAATTCAATGTTTAATATAATATATAAATAATTCAATAGTTTAATTTATAATGAATTGTTCAATTTATTTTATAAATAATACAAGTGATTATTTTAAAACGAATTGTTTAATTTATTATAAAAATAATTCAAAGTTTAATTTATTACATGAATAATTCAATAGTTTAAAATATAATGAATTGTTCAATTTATTACAAAATTAATTCAAAGTTTAATTTATTATAAAAAAAGTTCATCGTTTAATTAATTAAAAAAATATTTCAAAGTTTAATATGATATATAAATAATTCAATAGTTTAATTTATAATGAATTGTTTAATTTATTAAATAAATAATTTAAGAGATTATTTTAAAATGAATTGTTAAATTTGTTATAAAAATAATTCAAAGTTTAATTTATTATAACAATAATTCAGAGTTTAAATAATTAAAAAAATAATTCAATGTTTAATATAATATATAAATAATTCAATAGTTTAATTTATAATGAATTGTTCAATTTATTTTATAAATAATTCAAGTGATTATTTTAAAACAAATTGTTTAATTTATTATAAAAATAATTCAAAGTTGAATTTATTACATGAATAATTCAATGGTTTAATTTATAATGAATTGTTCAATTTATTATAAAAATAATTCAAATTTTAATTTATTATAAAAAAAGTTCATCGATTAATTCATTAAAAAAATATTTCAAAGTTTAATATGATATATAAATAATTCAATAGATTAATTTACAATTAATAGTTTAATTTATTATATAAATAATTCAATAGTTTAATTTATAATGAATTGTTTAATTTATTAAATAAATAATTTAAGAGATTATTTTAAAATGAATTGTTAAATTTGTTATAAAAATAATTCAAAGTTTAATTTATTATAACAATAATTCAGAGTTTAAATAATTAAAAAAATAATTCAATGTTTAATATAATATATAAATAATTCAATAGTTTAATTTATAATGAATTGTTCAATTTATTTTATAAATAATTCAAGTGATTATTTTAAAACAAATTGTTTAATTTATTATAAAAATAATTCAAAGTTGAATTTATTACATGAATAATTCAATGGTTTAATTTATAATGAATTGTTCAATTTATTATAAAAATAATTCAAAGTTTAATTTATTATCAAAAAAGTTCATCGATTAATTCATTAAAAAAATATTTCAAAGTTTAATATGATATATAAATAATTCAATAGATTAATTTACAATTAATAGTTTAATTTATTATATAAATAATTCAATAGTTTAATTTATAATGAATAGTTTAATTTATTAAATAAATAATTTAAGTGATTATTTTAAAATGAATTGTTTAATTTATTATAACAATAATTCATAGTTTAAATAATTAAAAAAATAATTCAATGTTTAATATAATATATAAATAATTCAATAGTTTAATTTATAATGAATTGTTCAATTTATTTTATAAATAATACAAGTGATTATTTTAAAACGAATTGTTTAATTTATTATAAAAATAATTCAAAGTTTAATTTATTACATGAATAATTCAATAGTTTAAAATATAATGAATTGTTCAATTTATTACAAAATTAATTCAAAGTTTAATTTATTATAAAAAAAGTTCATCGTTTAATTAATTAAAAAAATATTTCAAAGTTTAATATGATATATAAATAATTCAATAGTTTAATTTATAATGAATTGTTTAATTTATTAAATAAATAATTTAAGAGATTATTTTAAAATGAATTGTTAAATTTGTTATAAAAATAATTCAAAGTTTAATTTATTACATGAATAATTCAATGGTTTAATTTATAATGAATTGTTCAATTTATTATAAAAATAATTCAAAGTTTAATTTATTATAAAAAAAGTTCATCGATTAATTCATTAAAAAAATATTTCAAAGTTTAATATGATATATAAATAATTCAATAGATTAATTTACAATTAATAGTTTAATTTATTATATAAATAATTCAATAGTTTAATTTATAATGAATAGTTTAATTTATTAAATAAATAATTTAAGTGATTATTTTAAAATGAATTGTTTAATTTATTATAACAATAATTCATAGTTTAAATAATTAAAAAAATAATTCAATGTTTAATATAATATATAAATAATTCAATAGTTTAATTTATAATGAATTGTTCAATTTATTTTATAAATAATACAAGTGATTATTTTAAAACGAATTGTTTAATTTATTATAAAAATAATTCAAAGTTTAATTTATTACATGAATAATTCAATAGTTTAATTTATAATGAATTGTTTAATTTATTATAAAATTAATTCAAAGTTTAATTTATTATAAAAAAAGTTAATCGTTTAATTAATTCAAAAAGTATTTCAATGTTTAATATGATATATAAATAATTCAATAGATTAATTTACAATTAATAGTTTAATTTATTATATAAATAATTCAATAGTTTAATTTATAATGAATTGTTTAATTTATTAAATAAATAATTTAAGTGATTATTTTAAAATGAATTGTTAAATTTGTTATAAAAATAATTCAAAGTTTAATTTATTATAACAATAATTCAGAGTTTAAATAATTAAAAAAATACTTCAATGTTTAATATAATATATAAATAATTCAATAGTTTAATTTATAATGAATTGTTCAATTTATTTTATAAATAATTCAAGTGATTATTTTAAAACAAATTGTTTAATTTATTATAAAAATAATTCAAAGTTGAATTTATTACATGAATAATTCAATGGTTTAATTTATAATGAATTGTTCAATTTATTATAAAAATAATTCAAAGTTTAATTTATTATAAAAAAAGTTCATCGATTAATTCATTAAAAAAATATTTCAAAGTTTAATATGATATATAAATAATTCAATAGATTAATTTACAATTAATAGTTTAATTTATTATATAAATAATTCAATAGTTTAATTTATAATGAATTGTTTAATTTATTAAATAAATAATTTAAGAGATTATTTTAAAATGAATTGTTAAATTTGTTATAAAAATAATTCAAAGTTTAATTTATTATAACAATAATTCAGAGTTTAAATAATTAAAAAAATAATTCAATGTTTAATATAATATATAAATAATTCAATAGTTTAATTTATAATGAATTGTTCAATTTATTTTATAAATAATTCAAGTGATTATTTTAAAATGAATTGTTTAATTTATTATAAAAATAATTCAAAGTTTAATTTATTACATGAATAATTCAATGGTTTAATTTATAATGAATTGTTCAATTTATTATAAAAATAATTCAAAGTTTAATTTATTATAAAAAAAGTTCATCGATTAATTCATTAAAAAAATATTTCAAAGTTTAATATGATATATAAATAATTCAATAGATTAATTTACAATTAATAGTTTAATTTATTATATAAATAATTCAATAGTTTAATTTATAATGAATAGTTTAATTTATTAAATAAATAATTTAAGTGATTATTTTAAAATGAATTGTTTAATTTATTATAACAATAATTCATAGTTTAAATAATTAAAAAAATAATTCAATGTTTAATATAATATATAAATAATTCAATAGTTTAATTTATAATGAATTGTTCAATTTATTTTATAAATAATACAAGTGATTATTTTAAAACGAATTGTTTAATTTATTATAAGAATAATTCAAAGTTTAATTTATTACATGAATAATTCAATAGTTTAATTTATAATGAATTGTTCAATTTATTACAAAATTAATTCAAAGTTTAATTTATTATAAAAAAAGTTCATCGTTTAATTAATTAAAAAAATATTTCAAAGTTTAATATGATATATAAATAATTCAATAGTTTAATTTATAATGAATTGTTTAATTTATTAAATAAATAATTTAAGAGATTATTTTAAAATGAATTGTTAAATTTGTTATAAAAATAATTCAAAGTTTAATTTATTATAACAATAATTCAGAGTTTAAATAATTAAAAAAATAATTCAATGTTTAATATAATATATAAATAATTCAATAGTTTAATTTATAATGAATTGTTCAATTTATTTTATAAATAATTCAAGTGATTATTTTAAAATGAATTGTTTAATTTATTATAAAAATAATTCAAAGTTTAATTTATTACATGAATAATTCAATGGTTTAATTTATAATGAATTGTTCAATTTATTATAAAAATAATTCAAAGTTTAATTTATTATAAAAAAAGTTCATCGATTAATTCATTAAAAAAATATTTCAAAGTTTAATATGATATATAAATAATTCAATAGATTAATTTACAATTAATAGTTTAATTTATTATATAAATAATTCAATAGTTTAATTTATAATGAATTGTTTAATTTATTAAATAAATAATTTAAGTGATTATTTTAAAATGAATTGTTTAATTTATTATAACAATAATTCATAGTTTAAATAATTAAAAAAATAATTCAATGTTTAATATAATATATAAATAATTCAATAGTTTAATTTATAATGAATTGTTCAATTTATTTGAGAAATAATTCAAGTGATTATTTTAAAACGAATTGTTTAATTTATTATAAAAATAATTCAAAGTTTAATTTATTACATGAATAATTCAATAGTTTAATTTATAATGAATTGTTTAATTTATTATAAAATTAATTCAAAGTTTAATTTATTATAAAAAAAAGTTCATCGTTTAATTAATTCAAAAAGTATTTCAATGTTTAATATGATATATAAATAATTCAATAGATTAATTTACAATTAATAGTTTAATTTATTATATAAATAATTCAATAGTTTAATTTATAATGAATTGTTTAATTTATTAAATAAATAATTTAAGTGATTATTTTAAAATGAATTGTTAAATTTGTTATAAAAATAATTCAAAGTTTAATTTATTATAACAATAATTCAGAGTTTAAATAATTAAAAAATTAATTCAAAGTTTAATATAATATATAAATAATTCAATAGTTTAATTATAATGAACAGTTTAATTTATTTTATAAATAATTCCAATGATTATTATAAAACAAATTGTTTAATGTATTCTAAAAATTATTCAAAGTTTAATTTATTGTATAAATAATTCAACAGTTCAATTTATTATCAACATAATTCAGTAGTTTAACTTATGATGAATTGTTAAATTTATTGTATGAATAATTCAATATTTTAATTTGTAATGAATTGTTTAATTTATTTTATAAATAATTCATGTGATTATTTTAAAATGAATTGTTTAATTTATTATAAAACTAATTCAATGTTTATTTTATTGTAAAAGTAATTCAAATTTTAATTTATTACATAAATATTTCAATAGTTTAATTTATAATGAATTCTTTAATTTATTTTACAATTAATTCAAGTGATTATTTTAAAATGAATTGTTTAATTTATCACAAAATAATTCAAAGTTGAATGTATTTTATAAATAATGCAATAGTTTAATTTATAATGAATTGTTTAATTTATTTTATAAATAATTCAAGTGATTATTTTAAAACGAATTGTTTAATTTATTATAAAAATAATTCAAAGTTCATTTTATTATATAAATAATTAAATATTTTATTTATTACATAAATAATTCAATAGTTTAATTTTTAATGAATTGTTTAATTTATTTTATAAATAATTCAAGTGATTATTTTAAAATGAATTGTTAAATTTGTTATAAAAATAATTCAAAGTTTAATTTATTGTAAAAATAATTCAGAGTTTAATTAATTTTAAAAAATTTCAAAGTTTAATATGATATATAAATAATTCAATAGTTTAATTTACAATTAATAGTTTAATTTATTATACAAAAAATTAAATAATTCAATTTGTAATGAATTGTTTAAGTTATTACATAAATAATTCAAGTGATTATTTTTAAATGAATTGGTTAAATTAGTATAAAAATAATTCAAATTTTATTTTATTGTATAAATAATTCAATAGTTTAATTTATAATGAATTGTTTAATTTATTATACAAATGATACAAGTGATTATTTTAAAATAAATTGATTAATTTATTATAAAAATATTTCAAAGTTTAATATGATATATAAATAATTCAATAGATTAATTTACAATTAATAGTTTAATTTATTATATAAATAATTCAATAGTTTAATTTATAATGAATTGTTTAATGTATTTTATAAATAATTCAAATGATTATTTTAAAATGAATTGTTTAATTTATTATATAAATAATTCAATTGATTATTTTAAAATGAATTTTTTAATTTATCAAAATAATTCAAAGTTTAATATAATATATAAATAATTCAATAGTTTAATTTATAATGAATTCTTTAATTTATTTTATAAATAATTCAAGTGATTATTTAAAAATGAATTGTTTAATTTAGTATAAAAATAATTCAAATTTTATTTTATTGTATAAATAATTCAATCGTCTAATTTATAATGAATTCTTTAATTTATTTTATAAATAATTCAAGTGATTATTAAAAAATGAATTGTTTAATTTAGCATATAAATAATTCAAGTGATTATTTTAAAATGAATTGTTTAATATATTATCAAAATAATTCAACGTTTAATATAATATATGAATAATTCAATAGTTTAATTTATAATGAATTCTTTAATTTATTTTATAAAAAATTCAAGTGATCATTTTAAAATGATTTTTTTCCTTTAATATAAATATAATTCAAGGTTTAATTCATCATATAAATAATTCAACAGTTTAATTTATAATGAATTGTTTAATTTATTGTACAAATAATTCAAGTGATTATTTTAAATTGAATTGTTTAATGTATGATATCAATAATTCAAAGTTTAATTTATTACAACAATAAATCAAATTTAATTTATGATATAAATAATTCATTTGTTTAATTTATTATATAATTAATTCAATAGCTTAATTTATAATGAATTGTTTAATTTATTAGATGAATAATTCAAGTAATTATTTTAAAATGAATTGTTTAATTTATCATTAAAATAATTAAAATTTTAATTTATAATGAATTGTTTAATTTATTATATAATTAATTCAAGTGATTATTTAAAATGAATTGTTTAATTTATTATAAAAATAATTGAAAGTCTCTCTCTCTCCCCGCAGTGTTTATCTCTCTCTCCCCCCAGTGTTTCTCTCTCTCTCTCCCCCCAGCGGTTCTCTCTCTCTCCCCCCAGTGTTTCTCTCTCACTCTCCACCCAGTGTGCATCTCTCTCTCTCCCCCCAGCGTTTCTCTCTCTCTCCCCCCAGTGTTCATCTCTCTGTCCCACAGTGTATCTTTCTCTCTCCCTCCAGTGTTTCTACTCTCTCTCTCCCCAGTGTTTCTCTCTCTCACCCCCCCCCCCAGTGTTTCTCTCTCTCTCTCTCCCCAGTGTTTCTCTCACTCTCTCCCCCCAGTGTTTCTCTCTCTCTCTCCCCCCAGTGTTTCTCTCTCTCTCTACCCCCAGTGTTTCTCTCTCTCCCTCCCCCCAGTGTTTCTCTCTCTCTCTCCCCCAGTGTTTCTCTCAATCTCTCCCCCCAGTGTTTTTTTCTCTCTCTCCCCCAGTGTTTCTCTCTCTCTCCCCCAGTGTTTCTCTCTCTCCCTAAAGTGTTTCTCTCTCTCTCCCCCCAGTGTTTCTCTCTCTCACCCCCTAGCGCATCTCTCTCCCCCCCCCCAGCGTTCATCTCTCTCTCCACCCAGTGTTTCTCTCTCTCTCCCTCCAGTGTTTCTCTATCTCTCCACCCAGTGTTTCCCTCTCTCTCTCCCCCCAGTGTTTCTCTCTCTCTCTCCCCCCAGTGTTTCTCTCTCTCTCCCCCCAGTGTTTCTCTCTCTCTCCCCCCAGTGTTTCTCTCTCTCTCCCCCCACTGTTTCTCTCTCTCTCTCCCCACTGTTTCTCACTCCCTCCCACCAGTGTTTCTCTCTCTCTCTCCGCCCAGTGTTTCTCTCACTCTCTCCGCCCAGTGTTTCTCTCTCTCTCTCCCCGCAGTGTTTTTTTCTCTATCTATCTGCACCCCCCCCCCCAGTGTTTCTCTCTCTCCCGCCCGTTTTTCTCTTTCTTTCTCTCTCCCCCCAGTGTTTATCTTTCTCACCCCCCATTGTTTCTCTTTCTCTCCCCCCATTGTTTCTTTTTCTCCCCCCAGTGTTTCTCTCTCTCTCTCCTCCCAGTGTTTCTCTCTCTCTCCCCACAGTGCATTTCTCTCTCTCTATTCGCCCCCCCCCCCGTCTTTCTCTCTCTCTCTCTCCTGCCAGGTTTTCTCTTTCTCTCTCTCCACTCAGTGATTCTCTTTCTCACCCCCAGTGTTTCTCTCTCTGTGTCTCCCCCCCGGGTGTTTCTCTCTCTGTCTCTCTCTCTCCCCAGTGTTTATCTCTCTCTCCCTCCAGCGTATATCTCTCTCTATCACCCCAGTGTTTCTCTCTCTTCCCCCCAGTGTTTTCCTCACTCTCTCTCTCCCCAGTCTCTCTCTCTCTCTCTCCCCAGTGTTTCTCTCTCTCTCCCCCAGTGTTTCTCTCTCTCTCCCCCCAGTGTTTCTCTCTCTCTCCCCTCAGTGTTTCTCTCTCTCTCCCCCCCCAGTGTTTCTCTCTCTCTCCCCCCACAGTATTTCTCTCTCTCTCTTCCCCCAGTGTTTCTCTCTCTCTCTCCCCCCAGTGTTTCTCTCTCTCTCTCCCCCCAGTGTTTCTCTCTCTCTCTCCCCAGTGTTTCTCTCTCTCTCCCCCTGTGTTTCTCTCTCTCTCCCCCCAGTGTTTCTCTCTCTCTCTCCCCTCAGTGTTTCTCTCACTCACTCCCCCCAGTGTTTCTCCCACCCTCTCCCCCCAGTGTTTCTCTCTCACTCCCCCAAGTTTTTTTCTCTCTCTCTCCCACCAGTTTTTCTCTCTCTCTCTACCCCCAGTGTTTCTCTCTCTCTCTTCCCCCAGTGTTTCTCTCTCTCTCACCACCCAGTATTTCTCTCTCTCTCCCCTCAATGTTTTTCTCTCTCTCTCTCCCGAGTGTTTCTCTCTCTCTCCCCCTGTGTTTCTCTCTCTCTCTCCCCCCAGTGTTTCTCTCTCTCTCCCCTCAGTGTTTCTCACTCTCTCCCCCCAGTGTTTCTCTCTCTCTCCCTCCAGTGTTTCTCTCACTCACTCCCCCAAGTGTTTCTCTCACCCTCTCCCCCATAGTTTCTCTAACCCTCTCCCCCCAGTGTTTCTCTCTCTCTCTTCCCCCAGTGTTTCTCTCTCTCTCTCTCTCTCTCTCTCCCCCCAGTGTTTTTCTCACGCACTCTCTTCCCCCCAGTGTTTCTCTCACCCTCTCCCCCAGTGTTTCTCTCCCCCTCTCCCCCCAGTGTTTCTCTCCCCCCTCCCCCCAGTGTTTCTCTCACCCTCTGCCCCCAGTGTTTCTCTCTCTCTGCCCCCCCAGTGTTTCTCTCTCTCTCCCCCCAGTGTTTCTCTCTCTCTCTCCCCAGTGTTTATCTCTCTCCCCCCAGTGTTTATCTCTCCCCCTCCCCGCAGTGTTTCTCTCTCTCTCTTCCCCCAGTGTTTCTCTCTCTCTCTCTCTCCCCCCAGTGTTTTTCTCACGCACTCTCTTCCCCCCAGTGTTTCTCTCTCTTCCCTCAGTGTTTCTATCTCTTCCCCCCAGTATTTCTCTCTCTTCCCCCCAGTGTTTCTCTCTCTTCCCCCCAGTGTTTCTCTCCCTCTTCCCCCCCACTGTATCTCTCTCCCTCTCCCCCCAGTGTTTCTCTCTCTCTCCCCAGTGTTTCTTTCTCTCTTTCTCTCCCCCCAGATTTCCTCTCTTTCTCTCCCCCCAGAGTTTCTCTCTTTCTCTCCACCCAGAGTTTCTCTCTTTCTCTCCCCCCAGAGTTTCTCTCTTTCTCTCCCCCCAGAATTTCTCTCTTTCTCTCCCCCCAGAGTTTCTCTCTCTCTGTCCCCCAGTGTTTATCTCTCTCTCTCTCTCTCTCCACAGTGTTTCCATCTTTCTCTCCCCAGTGTTTCTCACTCTCTCTCTCCCCCCAGTGTTTCTCTCTCTCTCTCCCCCCAGTGTTTTTCTCTGTCTCTCTTTCTCCCCCCAGTGTTTATCTCTCTCTCTCTCTCCCCACTGTTTCCCTCTCTATCTCTCCCCAGTGTCTCCCTCTCTTTCTCTCCCCCCAGTGTTTATCTCTCTCTCCCCCCAGTGTTTATCTCTCTCTCTCCCCAGTGTTTATCTCTCTCTCCCTCCAGCGTATATCTCTCTCTCCACCCCAGTGTTTCACTCTCTCTCATTCTCTCACCCCAGTGTGTCTCTCTCTCTCTCTCCCCCCAGTGTTTTTCTCTCTCTATCACCCCAGTGTTTCTCTCTCTTCCCCCCAGTGTTTTCCTCACTCTCTCTCTCCCCAGTCTCTCTCTCTCTCTCTCCCCAGTGTTTCTCTCTCTCTCCCCCAGTGTTTCTCTCTCTCTCCCCCCAGTGTTTCTCTCTCTCTCCCCTCAGTGTTTCTCTCTCTCTCCCCCCGCAGTGTTTCTCTCTCTCTCCCCCCACAGTATTTCTCTCTCTCTCTTCCCCCAGTGTTTCTCTCTCTCTCTCCCCCCAGTGTTTCTCTCTCTCTCTCCCCCCAGTGTTTCTCTCTCTCTCTCCCCAGTGTTTCTCTCTCTCTCCCCCTGTGTTTCTCTCTCTCTCCCCCCAGTGTTTCTCTCTCTCTCTCCCCTCAGTGTTTCTCTCACTCACTCCCCCCAGTGTTTCTCCCACCCTCTCCCCCCAGTGTTTCTCTCTCACTCCCCCAAGTTTTTTTCTCTCTCTCTCCCACCAGTGTTTCTCTCTCTCTCTACCCCCAGTGTTTCTCTCTCTCTCTTCCCCCAGTGTTTCTCTCTCTCTCACCACCCAGTATTTCTCTCTCTCTCCCCTCAGTGTTTTTCTCTCTCTCTCTCCCGAGTGTTTCTCTCCCTCTCCCCCTGTGTTTCTCTCTCTCTCTCCCCCCAGTGTTTCTCTCTCTCTCCCCTCAGTGTTTCTCACTCTCTCCCCCCAGTGTTTCTCTCTCTCTCCCTCCAGTGTTTCTCTCACTCACTCCCCCAAGTGTTTCTCTCACCCTCTCCCCCATAGTTTCTCTAACCCTCTCCCCCCAGTGTTTCTCTCTCTCTCTTCCCCCAGTGTTTCTCTCTCTCTCTCTCTCTCTCTCTCCCCCCAGTGTTTTTCTCACGCACTCTCTTCCCCCCAGTGTTTCTCTCACCCTCTCCCCCAGTGTTTCTCTCCCCCTCTCCCCCCAGTGTTTCTCTCCCCCCTCCCCCCAGTGTTTCTCTCACCCTCTGCCCCCAGTGTTTCTCTCTCTCTGCCCCCCCAGTGTTTCTCTCTCTCTCCCCCCAGTGTTTCTCTCTCTCTCTCCCCAGTGTTTATCTCTCTCCCCCCAGTGTTTATCTCTCCCCCTCCCCGCAGTGTTTCTCTCTCTCTCTTCCCCCAGTGTTTCTCTCTCTCTCTCTCTCCCCCCAGTGTTTTTCTCACGCACTCTCTTCCCCCCAGTGTTTCTCTCTCTTCCCTCAGTGTTTCTATCTCTTCCCCCCAGTATTTCTCTCTCTTCCCCCCAGTGTTTCTCTCTCTTCCCCCCAGTGTTTCTCTCCCTCTTCCCCCCCACTGTATCTCTCTCCCTCTCCCCCCAGTGTTTCTCTCTCTCTCCCCAGTGTTTCTTTCTCTCTTTCTCTCCCCCCAGATTTCCTCTCTTTCTCTCCCCCCAGAGTTTCTCTCTTTCTCTCCACCCAGAGTTTCTCTCTTTCTCTCCCCCCAGAGTTTCTCTCTTTCTCTCCCCCCAGAATTTCTCTCTTTCTCTCCCCCCAGAGTTTCTCTCTCTCTGTCCCCCAGTGTTTATCTCTCTCTCTCTCTCTCTCCACAGTGTTTCCATCTTTCTCTCCCCAGTGTTTCTCACTCTCTCTCTCCCCCCAGTGTTTCTCTCTCTCTCTCCCCCCAGTGTTTTTCTCTGTCTCTCTTTCTCCCCCCAGTGTTTATCTCTCTCTCTCTCTCCCCACTGTTTCCCTCTCTATCTCTCCCCAGTGTCTCCCTCTCTTTCTCTCCCCCCAGTGTTTATCTCTCTCTCCCCCCAGTGTTTATCTCTCTCTCTCCCCAGTGTTTATCTCTCTCTCCCTCCAGCGTATATCTCTCTCTCCACCCCAGTGTTTCACTCTCTCTCATTCTCTCACCCCAGTGTTTCTCTCTCTCTCTCTCCCCCCAGTGTTTTTCTCTCTCTATCACCCCAGTGTTTCTCTCTCTTCCCCCCAGTGTTTTTCTCACTCTCTCTCTCCCCAGTCTCTCTCTCTCTCTCTCCCCAGTGTTTCTCTCTCTCTCCCCCAGTGTTTCTCTCTCTCCCCCCAGTGTTTCTCTCTCTCTCTCCCCTCAGTGTTTCTCTCTCTCTCTCCCCCCAGTGTTTCTCTCTCTCTCCCCCCACAGTATTTCTCTCTCTCTCTTCCCCCAGTGTTTATCTCTCTCTCCCCCCAGTGTTTATCTCTCTCTCTCCCCAGTGTTCATCTCTCCCCCCAGTGTTTATCTCTCCCCCCCAGTGTTTATCTCTCCTCCCCCAGTGTTTATCTCTCTCTCCCTCCAGTGTTTCTCTCTCTCTCTCTCTCTCCCACCCCCCCCCCAGTGTCTCTCTCTCTCTCTCTCTCTCCCCGCAGTGTTTCTCTCTCTTCCGACGAGTGTTTCTCTCTCTTCCCCCCAGTGTTTCTCTCTCATCACCCCAGTGTTTCTCTATCTTCCCACAGTGTTTCTCTCTCTCTCCCCCCAGTTTTTCTCTCTCTCTCCCCCAGTGTTTCTCTCTCTCTCCCCCTGTGTTTCTCTCTCTCTCTCCCCCCAGTGTTTCTCTCTCTCTCTCCCCTCAGTGTTTCTCTCACTCACTCCCCCCAGTGTTTCTCCCACCCTCTCCCCCCAGTGTTTCTCTCTCACTCCCCCAAGTTTTTCTCTCTCTCTCTCCCACCAGTGTTTTTCTCTCTCTCTACCCCCAGTGTTTCTCTCTCTCTCTTCCCCCAGTGTTTCTCTCTCTCTCACCACCCAGTATTTCTCTCTCTCTCCCCTCAGTGTTTTTCTCTCTCTCTCTCTCCCGAGTGTTTCTCTCTCTCTCCCCCTGTGTTTCTCTCTCTCTCTCCCCCCAGTGTTTCTCTCTCTCTCCCCTCAGTGTTTCTCACTCTCTCCCCCCAGTGTTTCTCTCTCTCTCCCTCCAGTGTTTCTCTCACTCACTCCCCCAAGTGTTTCTCTCACCCTCTCCCCCATAGTTTCTCTAACCCTCTCCCCCCAGTGTTTCTCTCTCTCTCTTCCCCCAGTGTTTCTCTCTCTCTCTCTCTCCCCCCAGTGTTTTTCTCACGCACTCTCTTCCCCCCAGTGTTTCTCTCACCCTCTCCCCCAGTGTTTCTCTCCTCCTCTCCCCCCATTGTTTCTCTCCCCCCTCCCCCCAGTGTTTCTCTCACCCTCTGCCCCCAGTGTTTCTCTCTCTCTGCCCCCCCAGTGTTTCTCTCTCTCTCCCCCCAGTGTTTCTCTCTCTCTCTCCCCAGTGTTTATCTCTCTCCCCCCAGTGTTTATCTCTCCCCCTCCCCGCTGTGTTTCTCTCTCTCTCTTCCCCCAGTGTTTCTCTCTCTCTCTCTCTCTCCCCAGTGTTTTTCTCACGCACTCTCTTCCCCCCAGTGTTTCTCTCTCTTCCCTCAGTGTTTCTATCTCTTCCCCCCAGTATTTCTCTCTCTTCCCCCCAGTGTTTCTCTCTCTTCCCCCCAGTGTTTCTCTCTCTCTTCCCCCCCACTGTATCTAACTCCCTCTCCCCCCAGAGTTCCTCTCTTTCTCTCCCCCCAGAGTTTCTCTCTTTCTCTCCACCCAGAGTTTCTCTCTTTCTCTCCCCCCAGAGTTTCTCTCTTTCTCTCCCCCCAGAATTTCTCTCTTTCTCTCCCCCCAGAGTTTCTCTCTCTCTGTCCCCCAGTGTTTATCTCTCTCTCTCTCTCTCTCTCCACAGTGTTTCCATCTTTCTCTCCCCAGTGTTTCTCACTCTCTCTCTCCCCCCAGTGTTTCTCTCTCTCTCTCCCCCAGTGTTTTTCTCTGTCTCTTTCTCCCCCCAGTGTTTATCTCTCTCTCTCTCCCCACTGTTTCCCTCTCTATCTCTCCCCAGTGTCTCCCTCTCTTTCTCTCCCCCCAGTGTTTATCTCTCTCTCCCCCCAGTGTTTATCTCTCTCTCCCCCCAGTGTTTATCTCTCTCTCCCCCAGTGTTTATCTCTCTCTCCCCCCAGTGTATATCTCTCTCTCTCCCCAGTGTTCATCTCTCCCCCCAGTGTTTATCTCTCCCCCCCAGTGTTTATCTCTCCCCCCCAGTGTTTATCTCTCCTCCCCCAGTATTTATCTCTCTCTCCCTCCAGTGTTTCTCTCTCTCTCTCTCTCCCAATCCCCCCCCCCAGTGTCTCTCTCTCTCTCTCTCTCTCCCCGCAGTGTTTCTCTCTCTTCCGACGAGTGTTTCTCTCTCTTCCCCCCAGTGTTTCTCTCTCATCACCCCAGTGTTTCTTTATCTGCCCACAGTGTTTCTCTCTCTCTCCCCCCAGTTTTTCTCTCTCTCCCCCCCAGTGTTTCTCTCTCTCTCCCCCTGTGTTTCTCTCTCTCTCTCCCCCCAGTGTTTCTCTCTCTCTCTCCCCTCAGTGTTTCTCTCACTCACTCCCCCCAGTGTTTCTCCCACCCTCTCCCCCCAGTGTTTCTCTCTCACTCCCCCAAGTTTTTCTCTCTCTCTCTCCCACCAGTGTTTCTCTCTCTCTCTACCCCCAGTGTTTCTCTCTCTCTCTTCCCCCAGTGTTTCTCTCTCTCTCACCACCCAGTATTTCTCTCTCTCTCCCCTCAGTGTTTTTCTCTCTCTCTCCCCCTATTGTTTCTCTCTCTCTCCCCCCAGTGTTTCTCTCTCTCTCTCTCCCCAGTGTTTTTTTCTATCTCTCTCCCCTCCCACCCCCCCCCCCCCGCGTATCTCTCTAACCCCCCAGTGTGTCTCTCTCTCTCTCTCACTCTCTCTCCCGCCAGGTTTTCTCTTTCTCTCTCTCCCCCCAGTGTTTCTCTTTCTCTCCCCCAGTGTTTCTCTCTCTCTTCCCCCAGTGTTTTTCTCTCGCTCTATTCCGCCCCCCCCCCCGTGTTTCTCACTCTCCCCCCAGTGTTTCTCTCTCTCTCTCTCCTGCCAGGTTTTCTCTTTCTCTCTCTCCCCCCAGTGTTTCTCTCTCTCTCTCTCCTGCTAGGTTTTCTCTTTCTCTCTCTCCACCCAGTGATTCTCTTTCTCACCCCAAGTGTTTCTCTCTCTGTGTCTCCCCCCGGGTGTTTCTCTCTCTCTCTCTCCCCAGTGTTTATCTCTCTCTCCCTCCAGCGTTTATCTCTCTCTCCACCCCAGTGTTTCACTCTCTCTCATTCTCTCCCCCCAGTGTTTCTCTCTCTCCTCTCTCTCTCTTTTCCTCCAGTGTTTTTCTCACTCTCTGTCTCCCCAGTTTCTCTCTCTCTCCCCAGTGTCTCTCTCTCTCTCTCCCCCCCACAGTGTTTCTCTCTCTCCGCCAGTGTATCTCTCTCTCTCTCCCCCCAGTGTTTCTCTATCTCTCTCCCCCCAGTGATTCTCTCTCTCTCTCCCCCCAGTTTTTCTCCCTCTCCCCCCAGTGTTTATCTCTCTCTCTCCCCAGTGTTTCTCGCTCTCTCCCCCCAGTGTTTCTCTCTCTCTCACCCCCCAGTGTTTCTCTCTCTCTCTGTCCCACCAGTGTTTCTCTCTCTCTCCCCCCCAGTGTTTCTCTCTCTCTCTTCCCCCAGTGTTTCTCTCTCTCTCCTCCCCCCCATGTGTGTGTCTCTCTCTCTCTCCCCGCAGTGTTTCTCTCTCTCTGGACGAGTGTTTCTCTCTCTTCCCCACATTGTTTCTCTCTCTTCACCCCAGTGTTTCTCTATCTTCCCCCAGTGTTTCTGTCTCTTCCCCCCAGTGTTTCTCTCTCTTCCCCCCACTGTTTCTCTCTCTTGCTCCCAGTGTTTCGCTCTCTACCCCCCAGTGTTTCTCTCTCTTCTCCCCAGTTTCTCTCTCTCTCTCAATCTCCCCAGTGTTTCTCTCTCTCTCTGTCTCTCCCCCCAGTGTTTCTCTCTCTCTCTGTCTCTCCCCCCAGTGTTCCTCTGGATCTCTGTCTCTCCCGCCAGTGTTACTCTCTCTCTCTCGCCCCAGTTTTTCTCTCTCACCCCCCAGTGTTTCTCTCTCTCCCCCAGTATTTCTCTCTCTCTCCCCGCAGTTTTTCTCTCTCTCTCCCCAGTGTTTCTCTCCCTCTCCCCCCATTTTTTCTCTCTCTCTCCCCCTATTGTTTCTCTCTCTCTCTCCCCCCAGTGTTTCTCTCTCTCTCTCCCCCCAGTGTTTATCTCTCTCTCTCCCTCCAGTGTTTCTCTCTATCTCTCTCCCCAGTGTTTTTCTCTCTCTCTCTCCCCTCCCCCCCCCCCCCGTGTTTCCCTCTATCCCCCCAGTGTGTGTCTCTCTCTCACTCTCTCTCCCGCCAGGTTTTCTCTTTCTCTCTCTCCCCCCAGTGTTTCTCTTTCTCTCCCCCAGTGTTTCTCTCTCTCTCCCCACAGTGTTTTTCTCTCTCTCTCTCCTGCCAGGTTTTCACTTTCTCTCTCTCCACCCAGTGATTCTCTTTCTCACCCCCAGTGTTTCTCTCTCTGAGTCTCCCCCCGGGTGTTTCTCTCTCTGTCTCTCTCTCCCCAGTGTTTATCTCTCTCTCCCCCCCAGTGATTCTCTCTCTCTCTCACCCCAATGTTTCTCTCTCTCTCCCCACAGTGTTTCTCTCTCTCTCTCCCCAGTGTTTCTTTCTCTCTCCCCTCAGTGTTTCTCACTCTCTCCCCCCAGTGTTTCTCTCTCTCTCCCTCCAGTGTTTCTCTCACTCACTCCCCCCAGTGTTTCTACCACCCTCTCCCCCCAGTGTTTCTCTCTCTCTCCCCCCAGTTTTTTTCTCTCTCTCTCCCCCCAGTGTTTCTCTCACCCTCTCCCCCAGTGTTTCTCTCCTCCTCTCCCCCGAGTGTTTCTCTCCCCCCTCCCCCCAGTGTTTCTCTCACCCTCTGCCCCCAGTGTTTCTCTCTCTCTGCCCCCCCAGTGTTTCTCTCTCTCTCCCCCCAGTGTTTCTCTCTCTCTCTCCCCAGTGTTTATCTCTCTCCCCCCAGTGTTTATCTCTCCCCCTCCCCGCAGTGTTTCTCTCTCTCTCTTCCCCCAGTGTTTCTCTCTCTCTCTCTCTCCCCCAGTGTTTTTCTCACGCACTCTCTTCCCCCCAGTATTTCTCTCTCTTCCCCCCAGTGTTTCTCTCTCTTCCCCCCAGTGTTTCTCTCTCTCTTCCCCCCCACTGTATCTAACTCCCTCTCCCCCCAGTGTTTCTCTCTCTCTCCCCAGTGTTTCTTTCTCTCTTTCTCTCCCCCCAGAGTTCCTCTCTTTCTCTCCCCCCAGAGTTTCTCTCTTTCTCTCCACCCAGAGTTTCTCTCTTTCTCTCCCCCCAGAGTTTCTCTCTTTCTCTCCCCCCAGAATTTCTCTCTTTCTCTCCCCCCAGAGTTTCTCTCTCTCTGTCCCCCAGTGTTTATCTCTCTCTCTCTCTCTCCACAGTGTTTCCATCTTTCTCTCCCCAGTGTTTCTCACTCTCTCTCTCCCCCAGTGTTTCTCTCTCTCTCTCCCCCCAGTGTTTTTCTCTGTCTCTCTTTCTCCCCCCAGTGTTCATCTCTCTCTCTCTCCCCACTGTTTCCCTCTCTATCTCTCCCCAGTGTCTCCCTCTCTTTCTCTCCCCCCCAGTGTTTATCTCTCTCTCCCCCCAGTGTTTATCTCTCTCTCCCCCCAGTGTTTAACTCTCTCTCCCCCAGTGTTTATCTCTCTCTCCCCCCAGTGTTTATCTCTCTCTCTCCCCAGTGTTCATCTCTCCCCCCAGTGTTTATCTCTCCCCCCCAGTGTTTATCTCTCCCCCCCAGTGTTTATCTCTCCTCCCCCAGTGTTTATCTCTCTCTCCCTCCAGTGTTTCTCTCTCTCTCTCTCTCCCACCCCCCCAGTGTCTCTCTCTCTCTCTCCCCGCAGTGTTTCTCTCTCTTCCGACGAGTGTTTCTCTCTCTTCCCCCCAGTGTTTCTCTCTCATCACCCCAGTGTTTCTCTATCTTCCCACAGTGTTTCTCTCTCTCTCCCCCCAGTTTTTCTCTCTCTCCCCCCAGTGTTTCTCTCTCTCCCCCAGTGTTTCTCTCTCTCTCCCCGCAGTTTTTCTCTCTCTCTCCCCCCAGTGTTTCTCTCTCTCTCCCCCCATTTTTTCTCTCTCTCTCCCCCTATTGTTTCTCTCTCTCTCCCCCCAGTGTTTCTCTCTCTCTCTCTCCCCAGTGTTTTTTTCTCTCTCTCTCCCCTCCCACCCCCCCCCCCGCGTATCTCTCTAACCCCCCAGTGTGTCTCTCTCTCTCTCACTCTCTCTCCCGCCAGGTTTTCTCTTTCTCTCTCTCCCCCCAGTGTTTCTCTTTCTCTCCCCCAGTGTTTCTCTCTCACTCCCCCCAGTGTTTTTCTCTCGCTCTATTCCGCCCCCCCCCCCCCTCGGTGTTTCTCACTCTCCCCCCAGTGTTTCTATCTCTCTCTCTCCTGCCAGGTTTTCTCTTTCTCTCTCTCCCCCCAGTGTTTCTCTCTCTCTCTCTCCTGCTAGGTTTTCTCTTTCTCTCTCTCCACCCAGTGATTCTCTTTCTCACCCCAAGTGTTTCTCTCTCTGTGTCTCCCCCCGGGTGTTTCTCTCTCTCTCTCTCCCCAGTGTTTATCTCTCTCTCCCTCCAGCGTTTATCTCTCTCTCCACCCCAGTGTTTCACTCTCTCTCATTCTCTCCCCCCAGTGTTTCTCTCTCTCCTCTCTCTCTCTCCCCCTCCAGTGTTTTTCTCACTCTCTGTCTCCCCAGTTTCTCTCTCTCTCTCCCCAGTGTCTCTCTCTCTCTCTCCCCCCCCCCCACAGTGTTTCTCTCTCTCCGCCAGTGTATCTCTCTCTCTCTCCCCCCAGTGTTTCTCTATCTCTCTCCCCCCAGTGATTCTCTCTCTCTCTCCCCCCAGTTTTTCTCCCTCTCCCCCCAGTGTTTCTCTCTCTCTCTCCCCAGTGTTGCCCTCTCTCCCCCCCCCCCAGTGTTTCTCTCTCTCTCACCCCCCAGTGTTTCTCTCTCTCTCTGTCCCACCAGTGTTTCTCTCTCTCTCTCCCCCCAGTGTTTCTCTCTCTCTCTTCCCCCAGTGTTTCTCTCTCTCTCCGCCCCCCCATGTGTGTGTCTCTCTCTCTCTCCCCGCAGTGTTTCTCTCTCTCTGGACGAGTGTTTCTCTCTCTTCCCCGCATTGTTTCTCTCTCTTCACCCCAGTGTTTCTCTATCTTCCCCCAGTGTTTCTGTCTCTTCCCCCCAGTGTTTCTCTCTCTTCCCCCCACTGTTTCTCTCTCTTCCCCCCAGTGTTTCGCTCTCTACCCCCCAGTGTTTCTCTCTCTTCTCCCCAGTTTCTCTCTCTCTCTCAATCTCCCCAGTGTTCTCTCTCTCTCTGTCTCTCCCCCCAGTGTTCCTCTGGATCTCTGTCTCTCCCGCCAGTGTTACTCTCTCTGTCTCGCCCCAGTTTTTCTCTCTCACCCCCCAGTGTTTCTCTCTCTCCCCCAGTATTTCTCTCTCTCTCCCCGCAGTTTTTCTCTCTCTCTCCCCAGTGTTTCTCTCCCTTTCCCCCCATTTTTTCTCTCTCTCTCCCCCTATTGTTTCTCTCTCTCTCCCCCCAGTGTTTCTCTCTCTCTCTCCCCCCAGTGTTTATCTCTCTCTCTCCCTCCAGTGTTTCTCTCTATCTCTCTCCCCAGTGTTTTTCTCTCTCTCTCTCCCCTCCCCCCCCCCCGTGTTTCTCTCTATCCCCCCAGTGTGTGTCTCTCTCTCACTCTCTCTCCCGCCAGGTTTTCTCTTTCTCTCTCTCCCCCCAGTGTTTCTCTTTCTCTCCCCCAGTGTTTCTCTCCCTCTCCCCACAGTGTTTTTCTCTCTCTCTCTCCTGCCAGGTTTTCACTTTCTCTCTCTCCACCCAGTGATTCTCTTTCTCACCCCCAGTGTTTCTCTCTCTGAGTCTCCCCCCGGGTGTTTCTCTCTCTGTCTCTCTCTCCCCAGTGTTTATCTCTCTCTCTCCCCCCAGTGATTCTCTCTCTCTCTCCCCCCAATGTTTCTCTCTCTCTCCCCACAGTGTTTCTCTCTCTATCTCCCCAGTGTTTCTTTCTCTCTCCC
Organism: Heptranchias perlo; assembly: GCF_035084215.1. NCBI lineage: Eukaryota > Metazoa > Chordata > Chondrichthyes > Hexanchiformes > Hexanchidae > Heptranchias > Heptranchias perlo. Next base: position 20,062 of record NW_027138969.1, on the reverse strand, counting down.
ACAAGTGTTTCTCTCTCTCTCTCCCCTCAGTGTTTCTCACTCTCTCCCCCCAGTGTTTCTCTCTCTCTCCCTCCAGTGTTTCTCTCACTCACTCCCCCCAGTGTTTCTACCACCCTCTCCCCCCAGTGTTTCTCTCTCTCTCCCCCCAGTTTTTTTCTCTCTCTTTCCCCCCAGTGCTTCTCTCTCTCTCTCCCACCAGTGTTTCTCTCTCTCTACCACCAGTGTTTCTCTCTCTCTCTTCCCCCAGTGTTTCTCTCTCTCTCTCCCCCCAGTATTTCTCTCTCTCTCCCCCCAGTGTTTCTCTCTCTCCCCCCAGTGTTTCTCTCTCTCTCCCCCCAGTGTTTCTCTCTCTCTCTCCCCCCAGTATTTCTCTCCCTCTCCCCCCAGTGTTGCTCTCTCTCTCCCCCCAGTGTTTCTCTCTCTCTCTCCCCCCAGTGTTTCTCTCTCTCTACCCCCAGTGTTTCTCTCTCTCTCTTCCCCCAGTGTTTCTCTCTCTCTCTCTCCCCAGTATTTCTCTCTCTCTCCCCCCAGTGTTTCTATCTCTCTCCCCCCAGTGTTTCTCTCTCTCTCCCCCCAGTGTTTCTCTCTGTCTCTCTCCCCAGAGTTTCTCTCTCTCCCTCCCCTCAGTGTTTCTCTCTCTCTCCCCCCAGTGTTTCTCTCTGTCTCTCTCCCCAGTGTTTCTCTCTCTCCCTCCCCTCAGTGTTTCTCACTCTCTCCCCCAAGTGTTTCTCTCTCTCTCCCCCCAGTGTTTCTCTCACCCTCGCCCCTCAGTGCTTCTCTCACCCTCTCCCCCAGTGTTTCTCTCCCCCTCTCCCCCCAGTGTTTCTCTCACCCTCTCCCCCCAGTGTTTCTCTCCCCCTCTCCCCCCAGTGTTTCTCTCTCTCTGCCCCCCCCCAGTGTTTCTCTCTTTCTCCCCCCCCCAGTGTTTCTCTCAATCTCTCCCCAGTGTTTATCTCTCTCCCCCCAGTGTTTATCTCTCTCCCCTCCCCGCAGTATTTCTCTCTCTCTCTCTTCCCCCAGTGTTTCTCTCTCTCTCTCTCTCTCTCAACCCCCAGTGTTTTTCTCAGGCACTCTCTTCCCCCCAGTATTTCTCTCTCTTCCCCCCAGAGTTTCTCTCTTTCTCTCCACCCAGAGTTTCTCTCTTTCTCTCTCCCCAGAGTTTCTCTCTTTCTCTCCCCCCAGAGTTTCTCTCTTTCTCTCCCCCCAGAGTTTCTCTCTTTCTCTCCCCGCAGAGTTTCTCTCTCTCTTTCTCCCCCCAGTGTTTATCTCTCTCTCTCTCTCCCCACTGTTTCCCTCTCTATCTCTCCCCAGTGTCTCCCTCTCTTTCTCACCCCCCAGTGTTTATCTCTCTCTCCCCTCAGTGTTTATCGCTCTCTCCCCCCAGTGTTTATCCCTCCCCCCCCCCAGTGTTTATCTCTCCCCCCCAGTGTTTATCTCTCCTCCCCCAGTGTTTATCTCTCTCTCCCTCCAGTGTTTCTCTCTCTCTCTCTCTTTCTCTCCCCCCAGTGTCTCTCTCTCTCTCTCTCTCCCCGCAGTGTTTCTGTCTCTTCCGACTAGTGTTTCTCTCTCTTCCCCCCAGTGATTCTCTCTCTTCACCCCAGTGTTTCTCTATCTTCCCCCAGTGTTTCTGTCTCGTCCCCCCAGTGTTTCTCTCTCTACCCCCCAGTGTTTCTCTCTCTTATCCCCAGTTTCTCTCTCTCTCAATCTCCGCAGTGTTCCTCTGGATCTCTGTCTCTCCCTCCAGTGTTTCTCTCACTCACTCCCCCAAGTGTTTCTCTCACCCTCTCCCCCATAGTTTCTCTAACCCTCTCCCCCCAGTATTTCTCTCACCCTCTCCCCCCAGTGCTTCTCTCACCCTCTCCCCCAGTGTTTCTCTCCCCCTCTCCCCCCAGTGTTTCTCTCACCCTCTCCCCCCAGTGTTTCTCTCCCCCTCTCCCCCCAGTGTTTCTCTCTCTCTGCCCCCCCCCAGTGTTTCTCTCTTTCTCCCCCCCCCCCAGTGTTTCTCTCAATCTCTCCCCAGTGTTTATCTCTCTCCCCCCAGTGTTTATCTCTCTCCCCTCCCCGCAGTGTTTCTCTCTCTCTCTCTATTCCCCCAGTGTTTCTCTCTCTCTCTCTCTCAACCCCCAGTGTTTTTCTCAGGCACTCTCTTCCCCCCAGTGTTTCTCTCTCTTCCTTCAGTGTTTCTCTCTCATCCCCCCAGTATTTCTCTCTCTTCCCCCCAGAGTTTCTCTCTTTCTCTCCACCCAGAGTTTCTCTCTTTCTCTCTCCCCAGAGTTTCTCTCTTTCTCTCCCCCCAGAGTTTCTCTCTTTCTCTCCCCGCAGAGTTTCTCCCTCTCTCCCCCCCAGTGTTTTTCTCTGTCTCTCTTTCTCCCCCCAGTGTTTATCTCTCTCTCTCTCCCCACTGTTTCCCTCTCTATCTCTCCTCAGTGTCTCCCTCTCTTTCTCTCCCCCCAGTGTTTATTTCTCCCTCCCCCCAGTGTTTATCACTCTCTCCCCCCAGTGTTTATCTCTCTCTCCCCCCAGTGTTTATCTCTCCCCCCAGTGTTTATCTCTCCCCCCAGTGTTTATCTCTCCCCCCCCAGAGTTTATCTCCCCCCCAGTGTTTATCTCTCCTCCCCCAGTGTTTATCTCTCTCTTCCTCCCAGTGTTTCTCTCTCTTCCCCCAGTGTTTCTCCCTCTTCCCCCCGTGTTTCTCTCTCTTGCCCCCAGTGTTTCTCTCTCTACCCCCCAGTGTTTCTCTCTCTTCTCCCCAGTTTCTCTCTCTCTCTCTCCCCAGTGTTTCTCTCTCTCTCTTGCCCCCAGTGTTTCTCTCTCTCTCTCCCCAGTGTTTTTATCTCTCTCTCTCCCCTCCCACCCCCGTGTTTCTCTCTATCCCCCCAGTGTGTCTCTCTATCTCTCACTCTCTCTCCCGCCAGGTTTTCTCTTTCTCTCTCTCCCCCAAGTGTTTCTCTTTCTCTCCCCCAGTGTTTCTCTCTCTGTGTCTCCACCGGGGTGTCGCTCTGTCTCTCTCTCTCCTACCAGTGTTTATCTCTCTCTCCCTCCACCGTTTATCTCTCTCTCCACCCCAGTGTTTCTCTCTCTCTCTTTCTCTCCCCCAGTGTTTCTCTCTCTCTCTCTCCCCAGTGTTTCTCTCTCTATCCCCCCAGTGTTTCTCTCTCTTCCCCCCAGTGTTTTTCTCACTCTCTGGCCCCAGTTTCTCTCTCTCTCTCCCCAGTGTTTCTCTCTCTCTCTCCCCCAGTGTTTCTCTCAACCTCTCCCCCCAGTATTTCTCTCACTCTCTCCCCCCAGTGTTTCTCTCTCCCCCCCCCAGTGCTTCTCTCTCTCTCTCCCCAGTGTTTATCTCTCGCCCCCGAGTGTTCATCTCTCTCCCCCCCCGCAGTGTTTCTCTCTCTCTCTCTCCCCAGTGTTTATCTCTCGCCCCCGAGTGTTCATCTCTCTCCCCCCGCAGTGTTTCTCTCTCTCTCTCTCCCCAGTGTTTCTCTCTCTCCCCCCAGTGTTTCTTTCGCTCTCTCCACCCAGTGTTTCTTTCTCTCTCTCCCCCCAGTGTTTCTCTCTCTCTCTTCCCCCAGTGTTTCTCTCTCTCTCTCTCCCCCAGTGTTATTCTCACTCACTCTCTTCCCCCCAGTATTTCTCTCTCTTCCCTCCAGTGTTTCTCTCTCTTCCCCCCTGTGTTTCTCTCTCTTACCCCCAGTGTTTCTCTCTCTTCCCCTCAGTGTTTCTCTCTCTTCACCACAGTTTTCTCTCTCTTCCCCCCAGTTTTTCTCTCTCTTCCCCCCAGTGTTTCTCTCTCTGCTCCCCAGTGTTTCTCTCTCTTCTCCCCAGTTTGTCTCTCTCCCTCTCCCCACTGTTTCTCTCTCTCTCTGTCACTCCCCCAGTGTTTCTCTCTCTCTCTCTGTCTCTCCCCCCCAGTGTTTCTCTCTCTCTCTCTCCCCAGTGTTTCTCTCTCTCTCCCCCCAGTGTTTCTCTCTCTCTCTTCACCCCAGTGTTTCTCTATCTTCCCCCAGTGTTTCTGTCTCTTCCTCCCAGTGTTTCTCTCTCTTCCCCCCAGTGTTTCTCTCTCTTCCCCCCATGTTTCTCTCTCTTTCCCCCTGTGTTTCTCTTTCTACCCCCCAGTGTTTCTCTCTCTTCTCTCCAGTTTCTCTCTCTCTCTCTCCCCAGTGTTTCTCTCTCTCTCTGTCTCTCCCCCCAGTGTTCCTCTGGATCTCTGTCTCTCCCGCCAGTGTTTCTCTTTCTCTCCCCCAGTGTTTCTCTCTCTGTGTCCCCACCGGGGTGTCGCTCTCTCTCTCTCTCTCCTACCAGTGTTTATCTCTCTCTCCCTCCACCGTTTATCTCTCTCTCCACCCCAGTGTTTCTCTCTCTCTCTTTCTCTCCCCCCAGTGTTTCTCTCTCTCTCTCTCCCCAGTGTTTCTCTCTCTATCCCCCCAGTGTTTCTCTCTCTTCCCCTCAGTGTTTTTCTCACTCTCTCTCCCCAGTTTCTCTCTCTCTCACCAGTGTTTCTCTCTCTCTCTCCCCCAGTGTTTCTCTCAACCTCTCCCCCCAGTGTTTCTCTCACTCTCTCCCCCCAGTGTTTCTCTCTCTTTCCCCCCCCAGTGCTTCTCTCTCTCTCTCCCCAGTGTTTATCTCTCGCCCCCGAGTGTTCATCTCTCTCCCCCCCGCAGTGTTTCTCTCTCTCTCTCTCCCCAGTGTTTATCTCTCGCCCCCGAGTGTTCATCTCTCTCCCCCCGCAGTGTTTTTCTCTCTCTCTCTCCCCAGTGTTTCTCTCTCTCCCCCCAGTGTTTCTTTCTCTCTCTCCACACAGTGTTTCTTTCTCTCTCTTCCCCCAGTGTTTCTCTCTCTCTCTCTCCCCCAGTGTTATTCTGACTCACTCTCTTCCCTCCAGTATTTCTCTCTCTTCCCCCCCCCCGTGTTTCTCTCTCTTCCCCCAGTGTTTCTCTCTCTTCCCCCCAGTGTTTCTCTCTCTTCCCCCCAGTGTTTCTCTCTCTTCACCCCAGTGTTTCTCTCTCTTCCTCCCAGTGTTTCTCTCTCTTACCCCCAGTGTTTCTCTCTCTCCCCCCAGTGTTTATCTCTCCCCCCAGTGTTTATCTCTCCCCCCCCAGTGTTTATCTCTCCCACCCAGAGTTTATCTCCCCCCCCAGTGTTTACCTCTCCTCCCCCAGTGTTTATCTCTCTCTCCCTCCAGTGTTTCTCTCTCTCTCTCTCTCTCTCTCTCCCCCCAGTGTCTCTCTCTCTCTCTCTCCCCGCAGTGTTTCTCTCTCTTCACCCCAGTGTTTCTCTATCTTCCCCCAGTGTTTCTGTCTCTTCCCCCCAGTGTTTCTCTCTCTTCCCCCCAGTGTTTCTCTCTCTTCCCCCCAGTGTTTCTCTCGCTTCTCCCCAGTTTCTCTCTCTCTCAATCTCCGCAGTGTTCCTCTGGATCTCTGTCTCTCCCGCCAGTGTTACTCTCTCTCTCTCCCCCCAGTTTTTCTCTCTCTCCCCCCCAGTGTTTCTCTCTCTCCCCCAGTGTTTCTCTCTCTTTCCCCGCAGTGTTTCTCTCTCTCTCTCTCCCCAGTGTTTTTCTCTCTCTATCTCCCCCCCCCCCCGTGTTTCTCTCTATCCCCCCAGTGTGTCTCTCTCTCTCTCACTCTCTCTCCCGCCAGGTTTTCTCTTTCTCTCTCTCCCCCCAGTGTTTCTCTCTCTCTCCCCCCAGTGTTTTTCTCTCGCTCTATTCCGCACACCCCCCCCCCCCCACCGCGTGTTTCTCTCTCTCCCCCAAGTGTTTCTCTCTCTCTCTCCTGCCAGGTTTTCTATTTATCTCTCTCCACCCAGTGATTCTCTTTCTCACCCCCAGTGTTTCTCTCCCTGTGTCTCCCCCCGGGTGTTTCTCTCTCTCTCTCTCTCCCCAGTGTTTATCTCTCTCTCCCTCCAGCGTTTATCTCTCTCTCCACCCCAGTGTTTCACTCTCTCTCATTCTCACCCCCCAGTGTTTCTCTCTCTCTCCCCCTAGTGTTTTTCTCACTCTCTCTCTCCCCAGTTTCTCTCTCTCTCTCCCCAGTGTCTCTCTCTCTCCCCCCCACAGTGTTTCTCTCTCTCTCCCCCACAGAGTTTCTCTCTCTCTCCCCAGTGTTTATCTCTCTCCCCCCAGAGTTTATCTCTCTCCCCTCCCCGCAGTGTTTCACTCTCTCTCTTCCCCCAGTGTTTCTCCCTCTCTCTCTCTCCCCCCAGTGTTTTTCTCACGCACTCTCTTCCCCCCAGTGTTTCTCTCTCTTCCCTTAGTGTTTCTCTCTCTTCCCCGCAGTATTTCTCTCTCTTCCCCCCAGTGTTTCTCTCTCTTCCCCCCAGTATTTCTCTCTCTTCCCCCCAGTGTTTCTCTCTTTCTCTCCACCCAGAGTTTCTCTCTTTCTCTCCCCCCAGAGTTTCTCTCTTTCTCTCCCCCCAGAGTTTCTCTCTTTCTCTCCCCCCAGAGTTTCTCTCTTTCTCTCCCCCCAGAGTTTCTCTCTCTCTCTCCCCCAGTGTTTATCTCTCTCTCTCTCTCCACAGTGTTTCCATCTTTCTCTCCCCAGTGTTTCTCACTCTCTGTCTCCCCCCAGTGTTTTTCTCTCTCTCTCTCTCCCCCCAGTGTTTGTCTCTGTCTCTCTTTCTCCCACCAGTGTTTATCTCTCTCTCTCCCCACTGCTTCCCTCTCTTTCTCTCCCCAGTGTCTCCCTCTCTTTCTCTCCCCCAGTGTTTATCTCTCTCTCCCCCCAGTGTTTATCTCTCCCTCCCCCCAGTGTTTATCTCTCTCTCCCCCCAGTGTTTATCTCTCTCTCCCCCCAGTGTTCTCTCTCTCTCTCCCCCAGTGTTTATCTCTCCCCCCCAGTGTTTATCTCTCCCCCCCCAGTGTTTATCTCTCCCCCAGTGTTTATCTCTCCTGCCCCAGTGTTTATCTCTCTCTCCCTCCAGTGTTTCTCTCTCTCTGTCTCTCCCCAGTGTTTCTCTCTCTCTCTCTCTCTGTCACTCCCCCAGTGTTTCTCTCTCTCTCTCTGTCTCTCCCCCACACTCTCACTCTCTCGAACCCAGTGTTCCTCTTTCTCTTTCCCCACCAGTGTTTCTCTCTCTCTCTCCCCTCAGTGCTTCTCTCTGTCTCTCCCCCCAGTGTTTCTCTCTCTCTATCTCACTCCCCCCAGTGTTCATCTCTCTCTCTCCCCCCGTATTTATCTCTCTCTGTCACACCAGTGTTTCTTTCTCTCTCTCTCTCCCCGCAGTGTTCATCTCTCTCTCCCACCAGTGTTCATCTCTCTCCCTCCAGTGTTTCTCTCTCTCTCTCCCCCCAGTGTTTCTCTCTCTCTCTCCCCCCAGTGTTTCTCTCTCTCTCTCCCCCCAGTGTTTCTCTCTCTCCCCCCCCCAGTGTTTCTCTCTCTCCCCACAGTGTTTCACTCTCTTTCCCCCAGTTTTTCTCTCTCTCCCCCCAGTGATTCTCTCGCTCCCCCCAATGTTTCTCTCGCTCCCGCCAGTGTTTCTCTCTCTCTACCCCAGTGTTTCTCTCTCTCTCACCCCAGTGTTTCTCTCTCTCCCCCCAGTGTTTCTCTCTCCCTTCCCCCAGTGTTTCTCTCTCTCTCCCCCCCAGTGTTTCTCTCTCTCTCTCCCCCCAGTGTTTCTCTCTCTGCCCCCAGTGTTTCTCTATCTCTCCCCCCAGTGTTTCTCTCTCTCTCTCTCTCCCCAGTGTTTCTCTCTCTCTCCCCCCAGTGTTTCTCTCTCTCTGTCCGCCCAGTGTTTCTCTCTCTCTCCCCCCGCAGTGTTTCTCTCTCTCTCTCCCCTCAGTGCTTCTCTCTCTCTCTCCCCCGAGTGTTTCTCTCTCTCTCTCTGCCCCCAGTGTTTATCTCTCTCTCTCCCCCGAGTGTTTCTCTCTCTCTCTCTCTCTCTCTGCCCCCAGTGTTTCTCTCTCTCTCCCCCCCGCAGTGTTTCTCTCTCTCTCTCCCCTCAGTGCTTCTCTCTCTCTCTCCCCCGAGTGTTTCTCTCTCTCTCTCTCTCTCTGCCCCCAGTGTTTATCTCTCTCTCTCTCCCCAGTGTTTCTCTCTCTCTCTCTCTCTCTGCCCCCAGTGTTTATCTCTCTCTCTCCCCCGAGTGTTTCTCTCTCTCTCTCTCTCTCTCTGCCCCCAGTGTTTCTCTCTCTCTCCCCCCCGCAGTGTTTCTCTCTCTCTCTCCCCTCAGTGCTTCTCTCTCTCTCTCCCCCGAGTGTTTCTCTCTCTCTCTCTCTGCCCCCAGTGTTCATCTCTCTCCCCCCCGCAATGTTTCTCTCTCTCTCTCCCCAGTGTTTATCTCTCGCCCCCGAGTGTTCATCTCTCTCCCACCGCAGTGTTTCTCTCTCTCTCTCTCCCCAGTGTTTCTCTCTCTCCCCCCACTGTTTCTTTCTCTCTCTCCACCCAGTGTTTCTTTCTCTCTCTCCCCCCAGTGTTTCTCTCTCTCTCTTCCCCCAGTGTTTCTCTCTCTCTCTCTCCCCCAGTGTTATTCTGACTCACTCTCTTCCCTCCAGTATTTCTCTCTCTTCCCCCCCCCCGTGTTTCTCTCTCTTCCCCCAGTGTTTCTCTCTCTTCCCCCCAGTGTTTCTCTCTCTTCCCCCCAGTGTTTCTCTCTCTTCACCCCAGTGTTTCTCTCTCTTCCTCCCAGTGTTTCTCTCTCTTACCCCCAATGTTTCTCTCTCTCCCCCCCAGTGTTTATCTCTCCCCCCAGTGTTTATCTCTCCCCCCAGTGTTTATCTCTCCCCCCCAGAGTTTATCTCCCGCCCAGTGTTTATCTCTCCTCCCCCAGTGTTTATCTCTCTCTCCCTCCAGTGTTTCTCTCTCTCTCTCTCTCTCCCCCCGGTGTCTCTCTCTCTCTCTCTCCCCGCAGTGTTTCTCTCTCTTCCGACTAGCGTTTCTCTCTCTTCACCCCAGTGATTCTCTATCTTCCCCCAGTGTTTCTGTCTCTTCCCCCCAGTGTTTCTCTCTCTTCCCCCCAGTGTTTCTCTCTCTTCCCCCCAGTGTTTCTCTCTCTACCCCCCAGTGTTTCTCTCGCTTCTCCCCAGTTTCTCTCTCTCTGAATCTCCGCAGTGTTCCTCTGGATCTCTGTCTCTCCCGCCAGTGTTACTCTCTCTCTCTCCCCCCAGTTTTTCTCTCTCTCCCCCCCAGTGTTTCTCTCTCTCCCCCAGTGTTTCTCTCTCTCTCCCCGCAGTGTTTCTCTCTCTCTCTCCCCAGTGTTTCTCTCTCTCTCTCCCCCCCCCCGTCTTTTCTCTCTATCCCCCCAGTGTGTCTCTCTCTCTCTCTCACTCTCTCTCCCGCCAGGTTTTCTCTTTCTCTCTCTCCCCCCAGTGTTTCTCTCTCTCTCCCCCCAGTGCTTTTCTCTCTCTCTCTCTCCACAGTGTTTCCATCTTTCTCTCCCCAGTGTTTCTCACTCTCTGTCTCCCCCCAGTGTTTTTCTCTCTCTCTCTCTCCCCCCAGTGTTTGTCTCTGTCTCTCTTTCTCCCACCAGTGTTTATCTCTCTCTCTCCCCACTGCTTCCCTCTCTTTCTCTCCCCAGTGTCTCCCTCTCTTTCTCTCCCCCAGTGTTTATCTCTCTCTCCCCCCAGTGTTTATCTCTCCCTCCCCCCAGTGTTTATCTCTCTCTCCCCCCAGTGTTTATCTCTCTCTCCCCCCAGTGTTCTCTCTCTCTCTCCCCCAGTGTTTATCTCTCCCCCCCAGTGTTTATCTCTCCCCCCCCAGTGTTTATCTCTCCCCCAGTGTTTATCTCTCCTGCCCCAGTGTTTATCTCTCTCTCCCTCCAGTGTTTCTCTCTCTCTGTCTCTCCCCAGTGTTTCTCTCTCTCTCTCTCTCTCTCTGTCACTCCCCCAGTGTTTCTCTCTCTCTCTCTGTCTCTCCCCCACACTCTCACTCTCTCGAACCCAGTGTTCCTCTTTCTCTTTCCCCACCAGTGTTTCTCTCTCTCTCCCCTCAGTGCTTCTCTCTGTCTCTCCCCCCAGTGTTTCTCTCTCTCTATCTCACTCCCCCCAGTGTTTATCTCTCTCTCTCCCCCCGTATTTATCTCTCTCTGTCACACCAGTGTTTCTTTCTCTCTCTCTCTCCCCGCAGTGTTCATCTCTCTCTCCCACCAGTGTTCATCTCTCTCCCTCCAGTGTTTCTCTCTCTCTCTCCCCCCAGTGTTTCTCTCTCTCTCTCCCCCCAGTGTTTCTCTCTCTCTCTCCCCCCAGTGTTTCTCTCTCTCCCCCCCGCCAGTGTTTCTCTCTCTCCCCACAGTGTTTCACTCTCTTTCCCCCAGTTTTTCTCTCTCTCCCCCCAGTGATTCTCTCGCTCCCCCCAATGTTTCTCTCGCTCCCGCCAGTGTTTCTCTCTCTCTACCCCAGTGTTTCTCTCTCTCTCACCCCAGTGTTTCTCTCTCTCCCCCCAGTGTTTCTCTCTCCCTTCCCCCAGTGTTTCTCTCTCTCTCCCCCCCAGTGTTTCTCTCTCTCTCTCCCCCCAGTGTTTCTCTCTCTGCCCCCAGTGTTTCTCTATCTCTCCCCCCAGTGTTTCTCTCTCTCTCTCCCCCGTGTTTCTCTCTCTCTCCCCCCAGTGTTTCTCTCTCTCTGTCCGCCCAGTGTTTCTCTCTCTCTCCCCCCGCAGTGTTTCTCTCTCTCTCTCCCCTCAGTGCTTCTCTCTCTCTCTCCCCCGAGTGTTTCTCTCTCTCTCTCTCTGCCCCCAGTGTTTATCTCTCTCTCTCCCCCGAGTGTTTCTCTCTCTCTCTCTCTCTCTGCCCCCAGTGTTTCTCTCTCTCTCCCCCCCCCGCAGTGTTTCTCTCTCTCTCTCCCCTCAGTGCTTCTCTCCCTCTCTCCCCCGAGTGTTTCTCTCTCTCTCTCTCTCTCTGCCCCCAGTGTTTATCTCTCTCTCTCTCCCCAGTGTTTATCTCTCGCCCCCGAGTGTTCATCTCTCTCCCCCCCGCAACGTTTCTCTCTCTCTCTCCCCAGTGTTTATCTCTCGCCCCCGAGTGTTCATCTCTCTCCCCCCGCAGTGTTTCTCTCTCTCTCTCTCTCCCCAGTGTTTCTCTCTCTCCACCCAGTGTTTCTTTCTCTCTCTCCCCCCAGTGTTTCTCTCTCTCTCTTCCCCCAGTGTTTCTCTCTCTCTCTCTCCCCCAGTGTTATTCTGACTCACTCTCTTCCCTCCAGTATTTCTCTCTCTTCCCCCCCCCCGTGTTTCTCTCTCTTCCCCCAGTGTTTCTCTCTCTTCCCCCCAGTGTTTCTCTCTCTTCCCCCCAGTGTTTCTCTCTCTTCACCCCAGTGTTTCTCTCTCTTCCTCCCAGTGTTTCTCTCTCTTACCCCCAATGTTTCTCTCTCTCCCCCCCAGTGTTTATCTCTCCCCCCAGTGTTTATCTCTCCCCCCAGTGTTTATCTCTCCCCCCCAGAGTTTATCTCCCCCCCAGTGTTTATCTCTCCTCCCCCAGTGTTTATCTCTCTCTCCCTCCAGTGTTTCTCTCTCTCTCTCTCTCTCCCCCCGGTGTCTCTCTCTCTCTCTCTCTCCCCGCAGTGTTTCTCTCTCTTCCGACTAGCGTTTCTCTCTCTTCACCCCAGTGATTCTCTATCTTCCCCCAGTGTTTCTGTCTCTTCCCCCCAGTGTTTCTCTCTCTTCCCCCCAGTGTTTCTCTCTCTTCCCCCCAGTGTTTCTCTCTCTACCCCCCAGTGTTTCTCTCGCTTCTCCCCAGTTTCTCTCTCTCTGAATCTCCGCAGTGTTCCTCTGGATCTCTGTCTCTCCCGCCAGTGTTACTCTCTCTCTCTCCCCCCAGTTTTTCTCTCTCTCCCCCCCCAGTGTTTCTCTCTCTCCCCCAGTGTTTCTCTCTCTCTCCCCGCAGTGTTTCTCTCTCTCTCTCCCCAGTGTTTTTCTCTCTCTCCCCCCCCCCCCCCCGTCTTTTCTCTCTATCCCCCCAGTGTGTCTCTCTCTCTCTCACTCTCTCTCCCGCCAGGTTTTCTCTTTCTCTCTCTCCCCCCAGTGTTTCTCTCTCTCTCCCCCCAGTGTTTTTCTCTCGCTCTATTCCGCACACCCCCCCCCCCGCGTGTTTCTCTCTCTCCCCCCAGTGTTTCTCTCTCTCTCTCCTGCCAGGTTTTCTATTTATCTCTCTAAACCCAGTGATTCTCTTTCTCACCCCCAGTGTTTCTCTCCCTGTGTCTCCCCCCGGGTGTTTCTCTCTCTCTCTCTCTCCCCAGTGTTTATCTCTCTCTCCCTCCAGCGTTTATCTCTCTCTCCACCCCAGTGTTTCACTCTCTCTCATTCTCACCCCCCAGTGTTTCTCTCTCTCTCTCTCCCCCTAGTGTTTTTCTCACTCTCTCTCTCCCCAGTTTCTCTCTCTCTCTCCCCAGTGTCTCTCTCTCTCCCCCCCCACAGTGTTTCTCTCTCTCTCCCCCCCACAGAGTTTCTCTCTCTCTCCCCAGTGTTTATCTCTCTCCCCCCAGTGTTTATCTCTCTCCCCTCCCCGCAGTGTTTCACTCTCTCTCTTCCCCCAGTGTTTCTCTCTCTCTCCCCCCAGTGTTTTTCTCACGCACTCTCTTCCCCCCAGTGTTTCTCTCTCTTCCCTTAGTGTTTCTCTCTCTTCCCCGCAGTATTTCTCTCTCTTCCCCCCAGTGTTTCTCTCTCTTCCCCCCAGTGTTTCTCTCTTTCTCTCCACCCAGAGTTTCTCTCTTTCTCTCCCCCCAGAGTTTCTCTCTTTCTCTCCCCCCAGAGTTTCTCTCTTTCTCTCCCCCCAGAGTTTCTCTCTTTCTCTCCCCCCAGAGTTTCTCTCTCTCTCTCCCCCAGTGTTTATCTCTCTCTCTCTCTCCAAAGTGTTTCCATCTTTCTCTCCCCAGTGTTTCTCACTCTCTGTCTCCCCCCAGTGTTTCTCTCTCTCTCTCTCTCCCCCCAGTGTTTGTCTCTGTCTCTCTTTCTCCCACCAGTGTTTATCTCTCTCTCTCCCCACTGCTTCCCTCTCTTTCTCTCCCCAGTGTCTCCCTCTCTTTCTCTCCCCCAGTGTTTATCTCTCTCTCCCCCCAGTGTTTATCTCTCCCTCCCCCCAGTGTTTATCTCTCTCTCCCCCCAGTGTTTATCTCTCTCTCCCCCCAGTGTTCTCTCTCTCTCTACCCCCAGTGTTTATCTCTCCCCCCAATGTTTATCTCTCCCCCCCCAGTGTTTATCTCTCACCCCAGTGTTTATCTCTCCTGCCCCAGTGTTTATCTCTCTCTCCCTCCAGTGTTTCTCTCTCTCTCTCTCTCCCCAGTGTTTCTCTCTCTCTCTCTCTCTCTGTCACTCCCCCAGTGTTTCTCTCTCTCTCTCTGTCTCTCCCCCACACTCTCACTCTCTTTCCCCACCAGTGTTTCTCTCTCTCTCTCCCCCCAGTGTTTCTCTCTCTCTCTCCCCCCAGTGTTTCTCTCTCTCCCCCCCCCCAGTGTTTCTCTCTCTCCCCACAGTGTTTCACTCTCTTTCCCCCAGTTTTTCTCTCTCTCCCCCCAGTGATTCTCTCGCTCCCCCCAATGTTTCTCTCGCTCCCGCCAGTGTTTCTCTCTCTCTACCCCAGTGTTTCTCTCTCTCTCACCCCAGTGTTTCTCTCTCTCCCCCCAGTGTTTCTCTCTCCCTTCCCCCAGTGTTTCTCTCTCTCTCCCCCCCCAGTGTTTCTCTCTCTCTCTCCCCCCAGTGTTTCTCTCTCTGCCCCCAGTGTTTCTCTATCTCTCCCCCCAGTGTTTCTCTCTCTCTCTCCCCAGTGTTTCTCTCTCTCTCCCCCCAGTGTTTCTCTCTCTCTGTCCGCCCAGTGTTTCTCTCTCTCTCCCCCCGCAGTGTTTCTCTCTCTCTCTCCCCTCAGTGCTTCTCTCTCTCTCTCCCCCGAGTGTTTCTCTCTCTCTCTCTCTGCCCCCAGTGTTTATCTCTCTCTCTCCCCCGAGTGTTTCTCTCTCTCTCTCTCTCTCTCTCTGCCCCCAGTGTTTCTCTCTCTCTCCCCCCCGCAGTGTTTCTCTCTCTCTCTCCCCTCAGTGCTTCTCTCTCTCTCTCCCCAGTGTTTCTATCTCTCCCCCCAGTGTTTCTTTCTCTCTCTCCCCCCAGTGTTATTCTGACTCACTCTCTTCACCCCAGTGTTTCTCTCTCTTCCCCCCAGTGTTTCTCTCTCTTACCCCCAGTGTTTCTCTCTCTTCCCCCCAGTGTTTCTCTCTCTTCACCCCAGTGTTTCTCTCTCTTCCCCCCAGTTTTTCTCTCTCTTCCCCCCAGTTTCTCTCTCTCCCTCTCCCCACTGTTTCTCTCTCTCTCTGTAACTCCCCCAGTGTTTCTCTCTCTCTGTCTCTCCCCCCCAGTGTTTCTCTATCTCACTCCCACCAGTGTTTATCTCTCTCTATCCCCCCAGTATTTATCTCTCTCTGTCCCACCAGTGTTTCTCTCTCTCTCTCCCCGCAGTGTTCATCTCTCTCTCCCCCAGTGTTCATCTCTCTCTCCTTCCAGTGTTTCTCTCTCTATCTCCCCCAGTGTTTCTCTCTCTCTCTCCCCCCAGTGTTTCTCTCTCTCTCCCCCCAGTGTTTCTCTCTCTCTCACCACAGTGTTTCTCTCTCTCCCCCAGTGTTTCTCTCTCTCTCCCCCCAGTGTTCCTCTCAGTCTCCCCCCCAGTGTTTCTCCCTCTCTCTCCCCGCACAGTGTCTCTCACTCCCCCCCCAGTGTTTCTCTCTCTCTCCCCCCAGTGTTTCTCTCTCTCTCTCCCCCCAGTGTTTCTCTCTCTCTCTCCCCGCACAGTGTCTCTCTCTCCCCCCCAGTGTTTCTCTCTCTCTCCCCCCTGTGTTTCTCTCTCTCTCTCCCCTCAGTGCTTCTCTCTGTCTCTCCCCCGAGTGTTTCTCTCTCTCTCTCTCTCTCTGCCCCCAGTGTTTATCTCTCTCTCTCCCCCCAGTGTTTGTCTCTCTCTATATCTCTCTCCCCGCAGTGTTCATCTCTCTCTCCCCCCAGTTTTCATCTCTCTCTCTCCCTCCAGTGTTTGTCTCTCTCTCTCCCCCCAGTGTTTATCTCTCTATCGCCCCCCCCAGTGTTTCTCTCTCTCTCTCCCCCAAGTGTTTCTCTCTCTCCCTCCCTCCAGTGTTTCTCTCTCTCCCGCCCAGTGTTTCTCTCTCTCCCCCCAGTGTTTCTCTCTCTTTCCCACAGTTTTCTCTCTCTTTACCCCCAGTGTTTCTCTCGCTCCCCCCAATGTTTCTCTCTCTCTCCCCCAGTGTTTCTCTCTCTCTCCCCCAGTGTTTCACTCTCTCTCCCCCCAGTGTTTCTCTCTCTCGCTCCCCCCAGTGTTTCTCTCTCTCTCCCCACAGTGTTTCTCTCTCTCCCCCCAGTGTTTCTCTCTCTCTGGCCCCCCACTGCTTCTCACTCTCTCTCCCCCAGTGTTTCTTTCTCTCTCTCTGTCCAGTGTTTCTCTCTCTCTCTCCCCCCAGTGTTTCTCTCTCTCTCTCCCCCCAGTGTTTCTCTCTCTCCCCCCCCCAGTGTTTCTCTCTCTCCCCACAGTGTTTCACTCTCTTTCCCCCAGTTTTTCTCTCTCTCCACCCAGTGATTCTCTCGCTCCCCCCAATGTTTCTCTCGCTCCCCCCAGTGTTTCTCTCTCTCTCCCCCAGTGTTTCTCTCTCTCTCACCCCAGTGTTTCTCTCTCTCCCCCCAGTGTTTCTCTCTCCCTTCCCCCAGTGTTTCTCTCTCTCTCCCCCCCAGTGTTTCTCTCTCTCTCTCTCTGCCCAGTGTTTCTCTCACTCTCACCCCCCAGTGTTTCTCTCTCTCCCCCCCCAGTGCTTCTCTCTCGCTCTCCCCAGTGTTTATCTCTCGCCCCCGAGTGTTCATCTCTCTCCCCCCGCAGTGTTTCTCTCTCTCTCTCCCCAGTGTTTCTCTCTCTCCCCCCAGTGTTTCTTTCTCTCTCTCCACCCAGTGTTTCTTTCTCTCTCTCCCCCCAGTGTTTATCTCTCTCTATTCCCCCAGTGTTTCTCTCTCTCTCTCCCCCCAGTGTTATTCTGACTCACTCTCTTCCCTCCAGTATTTCTCTCTCTTCCCCCCCGTGTTTCTCTCTCTTCCCCCAGTGTTTCTCTCTCTTCCCCCCAGTGTTTCTCTCTCTTACCCCCAGTGTTTCTCTCTCTTCCATCCAGTGTTTCTCTCTCTTACCCCCAGTCTTTCTCTCTCTTCCCCCCAGTGTTTCTCTCTCTTCACCCCAGTTTTTCTCTCTCTTCCCCCCAGTGTTTCTCTCTCTTCCCCCCAGTGTTTCTCTCTCTTCCCCCCAGTGTTTCTCTCTCTTACCCCCAGTGTTTCTCTCTCTGACCCCCAGTGTTTCTCTCTCTATCTCCCCCAGTGTTTCTCTCTCTCTCTCCCCCCAGTTGTTCTCTCTCTTCCCCCCAGTTTCTCTCTCTCCCTCTCCCCACTGTTTCTCTCTCTCTCTGTAACTCCCCCAGTGTTTCTCTCTCTCTCTGTCGCTCCCCCCCAGTGTTTCTCTATCTCACTCCCACCAGTGTTTATCTCTCTCTCTCCCCCCAGTATTTATCTCTCTCTGTCCCACTAGTGTTTCTCTCTCTCTCTCCCCGCAGTGTTCATCTCTCTCTCCCCCAGTGTTCATCTCTCTCTCCTTCCAGTGTTTCTCTCTCTATCTCCCCCAGTGTTTCTCTCTCTCTCTCCCCCCAGTGTTTCTCTCTCTCTCTCCCCCCAGTGTTTCTCTCTCTCACACCACAGTGTTTCTCTCTCTCCCCCAGTGTTTCTCTCTCTCTTCACCAAGTGTTTCTCTCTCTCTCCCCCCAGTGTTCCTCTCAGTCTCCCCCCAGTGTTTCTCCCTCTCTCTCCCCGCACAGTGTCTCTCTCTCCCCCCCCCAGTGTTTCTCTCTCTCTCCCCCAGTGTTTCACTCTCTCTCCCCCCAGTGTTTCTCTCTCTCGCTCCCCCCAGTTTTTCTCTCTCCCTTCCCCCAGTGTTTCTCTCTCTCTCCCCCACAGTGTTTCTCTCTCTCTCTCTGCCCAGTGTTTCTCTCACTCTCACCCCCCAGTGTTTCTCTCTCTCCCCCCCAGTGCTTCTCTCTCTCTCTCCCCAGTGTTTATCTCTCGCCCCCGAGTGTTCATCTCTCTCCCCCCGCAGTGTTTCTCTCTCTCTCTCCCCAGTGTTTCTATCTCTCCCCCCAGTGTTTCTTTCTCTCTCTCCCCCCAGTGTTATTCTGACTCACTCTCTTCACCCCAGTGTTTCTCTCTCTTCCCCCCAGTGTTTCTCTCTCTTACCCCCAGTGTTTCTCTCTCTTCCCCCCAGTGTTTCTCTCTCTTCACCCCAGTGTTTCTCTCTCTTCCCCCCAGTTTTTCTCTCTCTTCCCCCCAGTTTCTCTCTCTCCCTCTCCCCACTGTTTCTCTCTCTCTCTGTAACTCCCCCAGTGTTTCTCTCTCTCTCTCTGTCTCTCCCCCCCAGTGTTTCTCTATCTCACTCCCACCAGTGTTTATCTCTCTCTATCCCCCCAGTATTTATCTCTCTCTGTCCCACCAGTGTTTCTCTCTCTCTCTCCCCGCAGTGTTCATCTCTCTCTCCCCCAGTGTTCATCTCTCTCTCCTTCCAGTGTTTCTCTCTCTATCTCCCCCAGTGTTTCTCTCTCTCTCTCCCCCCAGTGTTTCTCTCTCTCTCCCCCCAGTGTTTCTCTCTCTCTCACCACAGTGTTTCTCTCTCTCCCCCAGTGTTTCTCTCTCTCTCTCCCCCCAGTGTTCCTCTCAGTCTCCCCCCAGTGTTTCTCCCTCTCTCTCCCCGCACAGTGTCTCTCACTCCCCCCCCAGTGTTTCTCTCTCTCTCCCCCCTGTGTTTCTCTCTCTCTCTCCCCCCAGTGTTTCTCTCTCTCTCTCCCCCCAGTGTTTCTCCCTCCCTCTCCCCGCACAGTGTCTCTCTCTCCCCCCCCCCCCAGTGTTTCTCTCTCTCTCCCCCCTGTGTATCTCTCTCTCTCTCCCCTCAGTGCTTCTCTCTGTCTCTCCCCCGAGTGTTTCTCTCTCTCTCTCTCTCTCTCTGCCCCCAGTGTTTCTCTCTCTCGCTCCCCCCAGTTTTTCTCTCTCCCTTCCCCCAGTGTTTCTCTCTCTCTCCCCCACAGTGTTTCTCTCTCTCTCTCTGCCCAGTGTTTCTCTCACTCTCACCCCCCAGTGTTTCTCTCTCTCCCCCCCAGTGCTTCTCTCTCTCTCTCCCCAGTGTTTATCTCTCGCCCCCGAGTGTTCATCTCTCTCCCCCCGCAGTGTTTCTCTCTCTCTCTCCCCAGTGTTTCTATCTCTCCCCCCAGTGTTTCTTTCTCTCTCTCCCCCCAGTGTTATTCTGACTCACTCTCTTCACCCCAGTGTTTCTCTCTCTTCCCCCCAGTGTTTCTCTCTCTTACCCCCAGTGTTTCTCTCTCTTCCCCCCAGTGTTTCTCTCTCTTCACCCCAGTGTTTCTCTCTCTTCCCCCAGTTTTTCTCTCTCTTCCCCCCAGTTTCTCTCTCTCCCTCTCCCCACTGTTTCTCTCTCTCTCTGTAACTCCCCCAGTGTTTCTCTCTCTCTCTCTGTCTCTCCCCCCCAGTGTTTCTCTATCTCACTCCCACCAGTGTTTATCTCTCTCTATCCCCCCAGTATTTATCTCTCTCTGTCCCACCAGTGTTTCTCTCTCTCTCTCCCCGCAGTGTTCATCTCTCTCTCCCCCAGTGTTCATCTCTCTCTCCTTCCAGTGTTTCTCTCTCTATCTCCCCCAGTGTTTCTCTCTCTCTCTCCCCCCAGTGTTTCTCTCTCTCTCCCCCCAGTGTTTCTCTCTCTCTCACCACAGTGTTTCTCTCTCTCCCCCAGTGTTTCTCTCTCTCTCTCCCCCCAGTGTTCCTCTCAGTCTCCCCCCAGTGTTTCTCCCTCTCTCTCCCCGCACAGTGTCTCTCACTCCCCCCCCAGTGTTTCTCTCTCTCTCCCCCCTGTGTTTCTCTCTCTCTCTCCCCCCCAGTGTTTCTCTCTCTCTCTCCCCCCAGTGTTTCTCCCTCCCTCTCCCCGCACAGTGTCTCTCTCTCCCCCCCCCCCAGTGTTTCTCTCTCTCTCCCCCCTGTGTATCTCTCTCTCTCTCCCCTCAGTGCTTCTCTCTGTCTCTCCCCCGAGTGTTTCTCTCTCTCTCTCTCTCTCTCTGCCCCCAGTGTTTATCTCTCTCTCTCCCCCCAGTGTTTGTCTCTCTCTATATCTCTCTCCCCGCAGTGTTCATCTCTCTCTCCCCCCAGTTTTCATCTCTCTCTCTCCCTCCAGTGTTTGTCTCTCTCTCTCCCCCCAGTGTTTATCTCTCTATCGCCCCCCCAGTGTTTCTCTCTCTCTCTCCCCCAAGTGTTTCTCTCTCTCCCTCCCTCCAGTGTTTCTCTCTCTCCCCCCCAGTGGTTTCTCTCTCTCCCCCCAGTGTTTCTCTCTCTTTCCCACAGTTTTCTCTCTCTTTACCCCCAGTGTTTCTCTCGCTCCCCCCAATGTTTCTCTCTCTCTCCCCCAGTGTTTCTCTCTCTCTCCCCCAGTGTTTCACTCTCTCTCCCCCCAGTGTTTCTCTCTCTCGCTCCCCCCAGTGTTTCTCTCTCTCTCCCCACAGTGTTTCTCTCTCTCTCCCCCCAGTGTTTCTCTCTCTCTGGCCCCCCACTGCTTCTCACTCTCTCTCCCCCAGTGTTTCTCTCTCTCTCTCTGTCCAGTGTTTCTCTCTCTCTCTCCCCCCAGTGTTTCTCTCTCTCTCTCCCCCCAGTGTTTCTCTCTCTCCCCCCAGTGTTTCTCTCTCTCCCCAGAGTGTTTCACTCTCTTTCCCCCAGTTTTTCTCTCTCTCCCCCCAGTGATTCTCTCGCTCCCCCCAATGTTTCTCTCGCTCCCCCCAGTGTTTCTCTCTCTCTCCCCCAGTGTTTCTCTCTCTCTCACCCCAGTGTTTCTCTCTCTCCCCCCAGTGTTTCTCTCTCCCTTCCCCCAGTGTTTCTCTCTCTCTCCCCCCCAGTGTTTCTCTCTCTCTCTCTCAGCCCAGTGTTTCTCTCACTCTCACCCCCCAGTGTTTCTCTCTCTCCCCCCCCAGTGCTTCTCTCTCTCTCTCCCCAGTGTTTATCTCTCGCCCCCGAGTGTTCATCTCTCTCCCCCCGCAGTGTTTCTCTCTCTCTCTCCCCAGTGTTTCTCTCTCTCCCCCCAGTGTTTCTTT